>NC_090379.1:89467258-89767258 GCF_036365525.1 Heterodontus francisci | reverse complement strand
CCAAAAACAGACATGCTACTTAAAACCAGCTTAATATCTTTTAAGTCACACCTGACTAGAACGGCTGGGTCTGAAGTGACTCTTAATTTCTCTATATCATATCTGTATCAAGTGACCATATTTGTCTTGATTAACCTGTGACTAACTTTAAAGTGCGGCACAAATGTGTAACACTTCAGTTAGCATTTATAACAGCTGACTTTGAACCTGCACAAAACAACATCCAGTAAATAATTGCAGGGCTAGAAATGGGCCCCATTATACAGTCCATGGCAACACGCAGGTATGAATTGCACACACTAGATATTGTTCTCCCGGGTGGTTACATACTTAGAATGAGTAAAGGTTGTCTGTCCATAGGTAGTTGTCCCCCACCCAATTTCTTGTTGGATTCATCCCCATGTCTCAGCCGTTCTCGTTGGACCCGTAGTCAAGTCAGGAAATGGCTGAAAGAGCTCCTCTCTGACTCCTACAGAGTCATCAGGCAAGGCTCAGGAGGCCCCAACTCCATTACTTATTACTAGAAGGCTTGTCACATTTCTGGTGTGATTATGTAGTTTAAAAAGAAATGCTCTAATGCCTTGTTGAAAGACTGAAAGGAGTCACTCCTCACCCCATTGCCTCCAGGATGCTGTTCCACAGGTTGAGCACCATCTGAGGAAAATAAAATTCAGCACATCAAACCTCACTCCCTGCTTTCTCAATTTAGAGGATTCTGAGTTCTAACTGGCCTCACCACCTCAAATAATCTATCTAGTTGTACATTACTGATACTCCCCTCTACGTCTGGGCCTCTCTAACAAATCCAATTGTGGCACAAAGTTTGTCTCCACATATCAATACAACATCCTTGTTGCCTTTCTCTCTACCTGCTCGAGAGCCACAATGTCCTCCCTGTGATGGGGGGACCAAAATGCTGCACAATACTTCATGAGATCTCACCAAAGCCTATTAGCATGTCCCTAGTTGTGCAGAAACAGTCTGGGCAATACAGCCCAGGACCTTGTCGTCTTTGGCTGCAGCCACTTGCAGTTGTGCTGGAATTGTGAGGGAATGATCGGTCATCACTGCCAAGTCTCTCTCCTTCCAGTCACTTCGCGACTACACCCGTGCAGGTTAAATTCTCGATGAGAATTTTTTATTGAAGGACACTTGCTAATCTTGAACCCACTTCTCCAGTCTGTTAAACTCCAGTTGTAATCCAATTTCTTCTTCTTTGGTGTGAACTCTGCCACATTAGTATTAGCTGTAAATTTAATGTCCACAACATTTGGCTCTTTAGCGCATGACCTCAAACTTCCGGTTGTTTGCCATTTCAATACACCCCCTGTTCTCATGCCCACATTTCTGTCTTTGGCCTGCTCCAGTGTTCCAGTGAACATCAATGGAAGCTCAAGGAGCAGCACCTGATCTCTCGATTAGACACTCTACAGCCTTGCAGACTGAACATTGAGTTCAATAATTTCAGAGCATTACTGGCCTTTTTTTAATATTTTTCTATATTTTATTATTTTGTTTTTAAACCATGTGCCTGTTTTTCATGTAGACAGAGCTGCATGTCATTCTGCCATTAACACTCTCTCTGGACTAATGCTTTTGTCTTTCACCATAGCATGAACACACTCTTTGCCTTTGTCCCATGACAGCTTTGTTATTTAATCTCTCCTGCCCTCTGCCCTATCACACACGTTCCCTTTTGTTCTCCTCCCAACCAACAACACTCCCCCACCCCCTCCCTCCCATCGGCTTCACTTGCTTTAAACCTAATTCTTTTCTATCCTTTGCCAGTTTTGATGAAAGGTCACAGACCTGAAACGTTAACTCTGCTTCTCTCTTCACAGATGCTGCCTGACCTGCTGAGTATTTCCAGCACTTTGTTTTTATAACAGGTGTCAGATATTCATCCTTGCGTATTCCCTTAGTGTCTGTCTTCCATGTACCTTTGCCTGTCCTGGTGCTCCTACACAGCTCCTACTTCCTCAATGGCTACAGCATGCATTTGAGTGGGGGAGACTGCAGGTGACCTTACAGGATGACCTCAAGCAGCTTTGGCCCTTGAAGGCCCAACTTCAGACTGCACATGGGCAGCAGTCATCTGGGCTGGCTAGCTGAGAGGCAACACCAAGGGCACTGGTGGAGTGGCAGTGATAGGGCATGAATGTTATCATCGTGAGAGAGAGGACAGCAGGTTAGTGCTCCATGGATCTACTACTACTCCCCCAAGGCGGTGCCTCAGCACTCCGAGTAATCTGTTGGATGGCAGATTGCTTGGACTGCTGTGAACCCCTGCAAGCCTCTTTGAATTTTGGCATTTGCAGCCAGATTGTAGCAATCTGAGTTTGTGTGGCCGCAAGCTCAGCTTTTATGAGAGCTGTCTGGGCAGCTTGTGCCACAGTAGCAGCTGAGACATTGGCCATCAGACACTGCATCATATTTAGGTCTGCAAGTCTGCTAATAAAGATGGCCACCATTTCTACGCTAGAAAGGATGGGTTCCAAACTCTCTACACAGCCCTGTGCCAAGTTGGTGCCAGACTCCTCCATGCTCCTGCATTTCATTATGCATACCCTTCCATAGGCTGCCCCATTGAAGTACTGATCTGAGTTCACTGTAGCAGAGCTTGTGTATGACCTTGCCCTCCAGCAAGCTGGCTCCTCTGTTATCATTGTTCCCTGCCCTGTCTGCAGGCCACTTATGCCTGGTGCCTCACTGCATGCAGATCTTAACCTCTATGCCGCCTTCTAAATTACATATGTTCTCAGTATCTGGTGGCTGCAAGTGTGAGAACAAGTGACGGTATTTCATCATCACTGTCTTCCTGCTCTTCTACCACTGATTGGCCAGGTTGCAGTTCTTGAATATCTGAAAGAATAAAGGCACTAGGGTAGGGTTGTGGTGGGGAAAGCAAGAGGTACATGCTTACACCATCTGCAATTTCTATATTTGAAGAGATTGTGGGATGAGGGGGAAGTGGGATGTGAGAAGGAGAATTAGGTATGAGGGCACAGTCATCTTTGACGGTTTCAGCCTCAGTGATGGTCACTCCAATGTTGACAATCACTGTCTCCTCCATGGACGGTAATGGCATGCAGTGTTGCCTGTCCCCTGCTGGTTAGTTGTGCTAGCTCAGGTTGTGCACCACTTTGTCCTGCAACAGAGTGAAGTGTGACAGTGAGTGTGGTGCAATGTGTTTGGGTGAAATGGCTGTCATAGTTGGACAGCTGGCAGTGTGTGCATGCTGTGACATGTGGGTATGAGGCTTGCAGGTGTGTTAAGTATGTGAGGGTGAGGTGAAGAAATGAATGTTCGATATAAGTTGCAATTGATAGAGATTGTTGGTAAGTGAGTGATGGGGGTGTGGTGAATTGAGCAGTGTGTGAGGCTAATAGTGCAGTTGTTGGGATATGGCATTTGAAAATGAATTCACTGACCTTGACTATTTAGTGTGAGTTTATTGAACTTCTTGCAGCACAGCATCCAGGTCTTCAGGGCTTGACTGCTGGCATTGACCTACACGGCTCTTTACTCCAGCTGCAGCTTGCTGGTTTGGTGCTGCAAAAGATTCGCTGGCTTCTGCATGGAGCCAGCAAGCAGGTCTGATCTGGTGGGCAGATGATCGGCAGGCTCTGCAGTGCCAAAGCAGCCCAGCAGATTTTTGTGGGGCCAGCAGGAGCTTCCCTTTCAAAAATCTTAAAAATAAAAGATAGGCTCGACACCTTTTCTGAACGGCCTCCTGCAGTTAAAATCAAATGCATATTTCACTGTTTTCAGCATCTTAAATTCAAGATCTTCCTCACAAACTCATGGAAGATTTAGAGTAAGTCGAATCTTGATAGGTCTGCCCGAGCCACCCACAAGGTTTTTTTCGTTCTTTCATTCATGGGATGTGGGCGTCACTGGCTAAGCCAGCATTTATTGCCCATCCAGTGTTAAAACAATATGGAAGAGTCAGCCAAGAACGTACCTATCTAGTCTGCCACAAATGGTTATGTGTGATCAAAGAATCTAACTAGGTTCCGTTGTTGTGTCTGAATTTTCATTTTTCTTCAACAGTATTTTAATGATTTTTCAGCATCTGCTAATCTTTTGTGCTTTAGTTTTACATTTTTTTAGTTACCTATTGCTTTTTTAAAAAACTTTTGTTGCTGCAGGGACTTTAAAGAATTGCTGAGGGGAGGCGGAAGGAAGGAGGCTGTGGACATGGCTTTATAGAATCATAGAGAGATACAGCACTGAAACAGACCCTTCGGCCCACTAAGTCTGTGCCGACCAACAACCACCCATTTATACTAATCCTACATTAATCCCATAATCCCTACCAATTCCCTACCATTCTCCTACTACTACCTACCTACACTAGGGGCAATTTACCATGGCCAATTCACCTATCAACCTGCATGTCTTTGGCTGTGGGAGGAAACCAGAGCACCTGGTGGAAACCCACGCGGTCACAGGGAGAACTTGCAAACTCTGCACAGGCAGTACCCAGAATCGAACCCGGGTCGCTGGAGCTGTGAGGCTGCGGTGCTAACCACTGCGCTGCCCATAAATGTTATTTTCAGTGGAAATGATTTTCCTCTATTCAACTGATTTTCTCTCCAACACCAGATCAGACTTCCTGACATTGGGGATGTGTCTCATGAAATTTAGCTGGCTGTAATATTAAAGCTGACTGGAACCTCGGTGGTTTTTGTTGAAATCAATTTGCAAGTCGTGACAAATAGCTCCATGAGAAATCAGTAATTCAAATTCATTTTTTTGGTATTTAAATTGAATTTTATTGAACAACATTAAAAGCAATTGCTTTCAATGTCTCTGCTGCACACATTCACATTTGCCAATCAATTAGCTGCACACTGTCGGAAACAGAACTATTGGGCTTTGAATTCTAGATTCAGTCTGTAATCTGTAGGAGAGACAAATTGTCAGAGCTTTTCCAACTGGACGAAAATAAGTTGCTGCCACAAATATTTTTCTTCACGCATGTGTTACACTGTTGAGCTGAATTTAATTAATAACAGTTATTTCCAATGTTTTATATTAGTAGATAAAAAAGCACTGAAGTTCAGGCAGTTTGTCCAGTGTTAACTCTTACAAAACTGACTCCCCTAAGGTGACACTTAGCAATTAATTTTAAATGATTAAACATTTTACTCAATGTTCTGTTTGTAAATGGACATATTTCGGGATGTTTTTTGTCTATTTTCTTTTAAACAGGATAAATATTTTTTAAACCTGGAGAGGAGTTACAGTTTCCCCTTGTTTTATCAGCGCAATCTGGGTGAAATTGGTCAAACCAGCACAAAAGATTACAGAGTGTCAAATGTAAGTTAGTTAAGCATAAAGCGAGTTCCTGCAATCTTTAGCATTGGTTTAAAAATAACTTTGCTCCAAGCTGGCTCACAAAATTATCCACGCTTCCAGATTGAGGATGGCGAGTTGTCACCGTTTGCAGTCGATTGAGGCCGTTCAAGGAAGCTCTTTAAATTGAGCTGGTTTTCTTAAGAGAAAAAGCACCAGGAGGCAAACTTGAACTGTAACCTAACCAGCGCAATTTGAGCCCAATTTCCTGTTTGTACTCAAAGTGGAAACTCTATCCTAAGGTATTTTGTTGCAATATTGCAGCACTGTTCAAAACACACTGGTCGGCTGCTCAAACAGAATGCAAAGAACAATTTTCTCTGGGGATGGATCTTCGTTCACGATGGACTTTGAACTGCTTCCACCAAAGTTTGGATATTCCATTTGGAAACCAACATATGGAAAATTGCAGAAGTTAGCATATTGAAGCTCTGCGTACAGTTTGTGAAAAGCAGCCTCAGTTTGTCCTGCTGTAAACATTCCTAGTGCATGCAAATGGGATTCGAAGTGGCCTTATATCTTTTGGTTATGCAAAGCTGACACGCAGAGCAGTCTCATTCCACTGCTCGAGTCAGCACTTCCGGTTGACATATTGTGATTGTTCTTCCTTCAAACCACTTTTTGTTCTTTATCTGTTATGACGATTTTTGTTTGGGGAGTGGTGAATGGAGGTAAGGAGTAAATGAAAGAGAAAGAGCTGTGACATGGACTCCTTATCCAGAGAACAGAATAGTGTGTTATCTTATGGTGTGGCAAGTACAACAGTGCATCATTTCAGGGCTTATTGTTGATGATAATAATGCTGGATATAGATTTGGTGTGTCTGCTGCCTTGTAATGCATGGCTTTGGTTATTGATCTGTATCAATAGTGATTTGTTTTCTGGATTCTAAGATTGATTCCTTTGTCTTGGGAGTTGCAATTGTTAATCTACAGTCAATGTTTAGACAATTCAGATTCTGAAGGTAGTTTAATTGGTCAAAGTAATTCATGTCAGGTCAACTGACAACGCATTGTGTAGGCCCTGCATGAAAATTGATGATGCAAAATACTTTGAAAAAGCACAATATTTTCATTGGAACAGTGTTCCTGTCTCATAATTTGGTTTAAGCACCAACTGGATTGATAAACTTGAGTCTTTTCTGTAGGGTTTTAAGGAAAACGGAGAAACCAGTTACTGAATTTTGAACCCAAAAATGTGAGTTTATTTTCAGAGTCTATAGTTAACTTCCCTTTTTGCGGAACTTTGGAGCAAACCTCAGTGGTTCATCAAGCTTAAGCTGGGACTTCTATTCCTCCACAAGGCTTGGAGGGGAAAATGAATGCCTTTGATTCCTATTTGTGAAAACCTTTTGCAGTGCCCTACATCACTGTAGACAACAGTTTCTCAGCAATGATACTTACTTAAATGTGAGGCACCATAATTTTTTTGAATTCATTCTCAAAATGTGGGCAACACAAGCTTGGACGGCAGTTACTGCCCATCCATACTTGCCCTGAGAAGCTACTAGTGGGCTGCCTTCTTAAACCAATGGTAGCAGTTTGATGCAACTGAGTAGTTTGTCTGACTGCTTCAATGGGCATATTACATTCAGACGTGTTGGTGCAGGACTGGAGTCACATAAAGGCCAGGCCAAGAATGCAGACTTTCTTCCCTAAAAGATATCAGTGAATCAGTTGGGTTTATGTGACAATCCAGTAACTTCATGGCAACTACTACTGATACCATCTTTATATTTTATTTTCAGCTTCTATTCAACCGAATTCAAATTCTCTGTCATGGTGAGATTTGAACCAATTTTTTCTGGATTATTAGTCCAGGCCTCTGGATTACTAATCCAGTAACATAACCATTACACTGCCTTATCCATGATGATGTGATGCTGTGATTGTTATGAAATGTAGAGCACCTGAAGGCAACCCGCAAGTGGCAGTAGTGATGATTGGAAACTTTGCTCTCACTCTATCTGAGTTGATAGATTTGTGCAATTTAATTCCTTTCAACGGGATCATGACAAATACAAGGACAGGCAAAGATGATGAAATGAATAAACAGTGTCGTTTCTGTCTTGGTTGGACCAGAGAATGTTATCTGTGAATTTATACACCAGGGGTTGGCCAATGTGTTGAATGACATTAAAAATATTTCACCTTGTTTGCACTTCAGTACAGATAATTTGTATTTTTCAGGATGCTATGGACAGAGGTTTCAATTTCGGGGCGGGGGTGATGTAAAATTGGCAGTGTTGTTGAAATCGTTGGAAATCGGTTTGGGTGTAAAATGACCAGCTGATCCATTATTGCTAATTTTAGACAATATCCAAGGTTGAATGTTTTGCCATGTATGTTCTCGAGAAAATCCACAGCACTGCAAAGTGGAAGAAACGGGCGGCGCAGTGGTTAGCACCGCAGTTAGCTCCAGCGACCTGGGTTCGATTCTGGGTATTGCCTGTGCGGAGTTTGCAAGTTCTCCCTGTGACCGTGTGGGTTTTCACCGGGTGCTCCGGTTTCCTCCCACAGCCAAAGACTTGCAGGTTGATAGGTAAATTGGTCATTATAAATTGCCCCTAGTATAGGTAGGTGGTAGGGGGAAGGTGGGGATGTGAGAGGGTAATGGGATTAATGTAGGATTAGTATAAATGGGTGGTTGATGGTCGGCACACACTCGGTGGGCCGAAGGGCCTGTTTCAGTGCTGTATCTCTAAATAAAATAAAGAAACAAATTCCCTGGACTGGGTTGCCAATCTCACAAGCGTCACTATGCCAGCTATTTCAGCATCTTCTACGCTGTAGGTGGGAATTGCTATTCTCCAACGAATTTCCATCCACAGCATGTAGTGGCTGGAATCTCTTCCATTAACATTGTTGAGAGAGGGGCCCTGGTCCAGTCCATTCGTACAGAGTTGAGGGGAGAGGAGTGGTATTGGAGGGAGAGAGGCCAATTTGTGCTTATTTTCTAAAGAAAAAGGAGACCAGACTTCCACAAGACTGACTTGAGAGTGGAAAATGCTGATAGTTGGCATGTATGATGTTCCATTATAATTAGGAGTTTATGGAGCAATCAATCACCACTTGTGACTCTTTGAAAACAAGGTTCAGAATCTCTCTCATAATAAAAACAAAACATTGTGGATGCTGGAAATCTGAAATAAAAACAGAAAATGCTGGAAATATTCAGGTCTGGCAGCATTTATGCAGAGAGAAGCAGAGTTAATGTTTCAGGCCAGTGACCTTTCATCAGAACTGACAAAGGTTTTAAGCTAGTGAAGTGGGCGGGGGGGGTGGTGCGGTGGAAAGAGAACAAAATGGAAGGCATGTGCTAGTCTGAGGAGAGATTAACTGACAAGGAGGTCATGGGGAAAAGGCAACGAGAGTGTGCTAGTGGTGTGGTGAAAGACAAAGCATCAGTGCAGAGAGAGTGTTAATGACAGAATAATGACCAACTCTGTCCAAAAGCACAAACATGAAAAACCAAGTTTAAGGCAGGCACATGGTACAAAAAATGATAAAATAAAATAAAATAATAAAAAAGAGTAGCGTGCCTAATCAGAAAATGAAGTGCTGTTCCTCGAGCTTGCATTGATGTTCACTGGACACTGCAGTACTGCAGCAAGAACAGATATGTGGGCATGAGAGCAGGGGGGATGTGTTGAAATGGCTAGCAACCGGAAGCTTGGGGTGGGTCATGCTTGCAGACTGAGCGGAGATGTTACGCAAAGCGGTCACACAATCTGCGTTTGGCTCCCCAAGTAGAGGCAACTGCATTGTGAGCAGCGAAGACCGTATACTAAATTGAAAGAAGTACAAGTAAATTGCTGCTTCACTTGAAAGGAGTGTTTGTGGCCTTGGATAGTGAGGAATGAGGAGGTAAAAAGGCAGCTATTACACCTCCTGTGATTGCATGGGAAGGCACTGTGGGAAGGGGCGAGGTGTCGGGGGTAATAGAGGAGTGGACCAGGGTGTCATGGAGGGAATGATCCCTTCGGAACGCTGACAGGGGAGGGGAAGATGCTTTGGTGGTGGCATCACGCTGGAGGTGGTGGAAATGTCAGACGATGATCCTTTGGATGTGTAGGCTGGTGGAGTGGAAAGTGAGGACAAGAGGAACCCTGTCACAGTTCTGGGAGGGAGGGGAAGGGGTGAGGGTAGAAGTGCAGGAAATGGGTCAGACACAGTTGGGGCCCTGTCAGCCACAGTGGGGAGGAATCTTTGGCTGAGGGAAAAGGAATACATATCAGAAGCGCTGTTGTGGAACATTGCATCATCAGAACAGATGCGTCGGAGACGGAGAATGGAATGGAGTCATTACAAGAACCAGGGTGAGACGAAGTGTAGTCAAGGTAGCTGTGGGAGTTGGTGGGCTTATAATGAATATTAGTGGACAGTCTATCCCCAGAGATGGAAACAGAGAAGTTGAGGAAGGGAAGGCAAATGTCAGAGATGGACCATGTAAAGGTGAGTGAAGGGTGGAAATGGGAAGCAAAGCTGATGAAGTTTTCCAGTTCGGAGCGGGAGCAGGACACAGCACCGATACAGTCATCAATGTACCGGAAAAAGAGTTGGGGAGGGGGCCTGAGTAGGATTGAAAGAAGGAATGTTCGACATACCCCACTAAATGACAGGCATAACTAGGACCCATGCAGGTACCCATAGCAACACCTTTTATTTGAAGGAAGTAAGTGGAGTTGAAGGAGAAGTTGTTCAATGCGAGAACAAGCTCAGCCAGGTGGAGGAGGGTGGTGGAGGAATGGGGATTGGTTGGGTCTCTGTTCAAGGAAGAAGCAGAGAACCCTCAGACCATCCTAGTAGGGGATGAAGGTGTAGAGAGATTGGACGTCAGTAGTGAAGAGGAGGCAGTTAGGGCCAGGAAACTGAAAATTGTCGAAAAGACGTAGGGTGTCAGAAGATTAACGGATGTAGGTGGGAAGAGACTGGACCAGGGGAGAAAAGATAGAGTCAAGATGGGAAGAAATAAGTTCAGTGGGGCAGGAACAGGCCGAAACGATGGGCCTACCAGAACCGTCCTGTTTGTGGATTTTGGGAAGGAGGTAGGTGGGCTGTCCGGGATTGCAGGATTATGAGGTTGGACGTTGTAGTGGGAAGATCTCCAGAGGAGTTGAGGTCAGTGACAGTCCTGGAGACAGTGGCTTTATGCTCGCCGGTGGGATCATGGTCCAGGGGGAGGTAGGAGGAACTTACAGTTGGCACAGCCTCTGCAAGGTAGAGATAGGTACACCAGGCAACAACAGAACCACCCTTATCAGCAGTTTTGATCACAATGTCAGGGTTAGACCTGAGAGAATGGAGTGCAGCAAGTTCAGAGGAAGGCAGGTTAGAGCGAGTGAGGGGAGTGGAGAAATTGAGACGGCTGATGTCTCGCCGTCAGTTCTCAATGAAAAGATCAAGAGCGGGTAAGCGATTAGAGGGAGGGGTCCAGGTGGAGGGAGAATGCTGGAGGCAGGTGAACGGGTCTGCTGGTCTTGGGGAGGACTCCTGGTCAAAGAAGTGAGCCCAAAGGCGAAGGCGACGGAAGAAGAGCTCAACGTCATGCCGAGAGAGAATTTCATTGAGGTGGGGGCATAAGGGGATAAAAGTGAGTCCTTTGTTGAGTACAGATCGTTCAGCGTTTTTATTTCAGAAACTCTCTTGTTTGGCAAGGGGGTAAGTTTGTGCTGCAGGAGATAACATGTTTAACAGGCAATTTGTGCACAAACTTTTGCAGGGGTAATTTCAACACATATTTATCACCATTGAGTGCACCTTTACTTCAAACCTAACAAAGTAGATAGCAAGACATATAACCAGGTGATAATAGGCCTGGAAAGCAGAGTGAAAAATATGTTTCAAGTTGCTTCGGTTCAGTCTAATGTTTGTTGAAGAAATGTGTTTGCATTGCCTCTCAGGCACCTTTAAGCCAGTTAAAATGGATGATGGCAATGTGTAATTATTAGTTAAATAATCAAATAATCTTTTTTCTTCAGTATAAATGCATATGCTGACAATTCTCCTAGGCTTTATAGAAATATTTTAATGCCTGTGGCCTGTTTGGACAGCTGCATTTAGTTATGTTTTAATAACTGCAAATCTGAGCCATTTACCTTCAGACATCTGAAGTCACCTTGTAATATTTCTGTGCAGTTTTTCTTGAACTGCTCAAGTGAGCTGCAAGTAGACAGTGTCGAATTTATGCTCTGTTCCTGCCACCTACTTTGAATCTACACTGTTTGTTTGAAATACTTCCGAGCTTGAAAGTCAGAGAAGGAGGTTATATTGTATACACAGACTGCTATCTAGGCCAGCAAGGAGGATGCTTTGCCTTTAAATGCATTAATGTTAATTTCCTATTCATTACAGCAGGCAACGGTTGACTTGGCAGTCATTTCTCAAACCTAATTCATAGGCCATTAATTACAGCCTGGCTGGCCTGCCCAAACCTGGCATTTGGATGATGCTTCATGAAAGCAGTGATGAGGCAGAAACGGAGCCACTTTTCCCATTGGAATGGCTTTGTCAAAAACTGGAACAGCCAAATCACCTGAGACGACAATGTCTTTGTGTCTGTGAGTCTCTTCACCTCATTTTCCAGTAAATTCAGAATAGACAAAGGTTACAAATGCAGTCGTGAAGACCTGTCCTTGACCAGGAAGGCAGTTCTTGACAGCAATAGATTTAAGTTACATAACAGACTTTCAGCTGCTACGGTTTCCCCAATTTCAAATAAAAGAGAGCACCAGGATGAATAGAACCTGTTTCATGCAAGTACAGTTACCTCCATAAAATAAATACATACGTTCTTGTCAGCAGTCAGTCATTTTCTGTTTCTGTTCCACATATTTCTGTTTCCATTTCTTGCTGATAGTATCTTTATCAGACAAGCAATATCCCTTCTCGGGATTGACATTCTTCTAGATTCCAGGCACCCAGTATCGGTATTCCTGGTCAGATGCTCAGGCTAAAAGGGTTAAATTATGAGGACAGATTGCATGAGGGCTGATCTAATTGAGGTGTTTAAAATGATTAAAAGTGTTGATAGTTTCTCTCCATCTACCCTATTTCCTGTAGTGGAGGAGCCCAGACAAGGGGGCATAACGTTAAAATTAGAGCTAGGCTATTCAGGGGTAATGTTAGGAAGCACTTCTTTACACAAGCGATAGTGAAAATCTGGAAAACATTTCTCCCAATAATTTGTTGCAGCTCAGGGTCAATTGAAAGACACAAAACTAAAATTGCTGGATTTTTGTAGATTGTGGACAGGCTTTGGGGAGTCAGGAGGTGGGTGACTCGCTGCAGTCTCTGACCTGCTCTTGTAGCCACAGTATTTACGGGGCTGCTCCAGTTCAGTTTCTGGTCAATGGTAACCCAAGGATATTGATAGTGGGGGATTCAGCCATGGTATTGCCGTTGAATGTCAAGGGGAGATGGTTAGATTTTCTCTTGTTGGAGATCGTCATTGCTTGGCATTTGTGTGACACAAATGACAAATGTAGGTCCCTTACAGTCAGAAACAGGGGAATTTATTATGGGGAATGAAGAAATGGCTGACCAACTAAATGCATACTTTGGCTGTATCTTCACAAAGGAGGACACAAATATCATACCAGAAATGTTGGGGAACACAGGGCTTAGTGAGAGAGAGGAACTGAAAGAAATTAGCATTAGTAGAGAAATGGTGTTGGGGAAATTGATGGGATTGAAGGCCGATAAGTCCCCAGGGCCTGATGGTATGCATCCCAGAGTACTTAAGGAAGTGGCCCTAGAAATAGTGGTGGTCATCTTCCAAGATTCTATAGACTCTGGAACAGTTCCTACAGATTGGAGGGTTGCTAATGTAACCCCACTACTTAAAAAGAGAGGTAGAGAGAAAGCAGGGAATTATAGACCAGTCAGCCTGACGTCGGTAGTGGGGAAAATTTTAGAGTCCTTTTATCAAAGGTTTTAGAACAGAGCACATAGAGAACAGTGGCAGAATCGGGCAGAGTCAGCATGGATTTACGAAAGGGAAATCATGCTTGACAAATCTTCTAGAATTACAGGTAAAGGGACGTCTGTCAAGTGGGAGGCTTTTAAAAGTGAGTTGGAAGAGTTCAGGGCTGGCATGTTCCTGTTAGATGGAAGGGCAAGGCTGGCAAGTTTAGGGAACCTTGGTTGACGAGGGATATTGAGGGTCTGTTCAGGACAAAGAAGGAGGCATATGTCAGGTAGAGGCAGCTGGGATCGAGCGAGTCCCTCAAGGAGTATAGGGGATATAGGACTACAGGATCTTTGGCCTCCTTATCTCGAGAGACAATGGGTAAGTGCCTGGAGGTGGTCAGTGGTGTGTGGAGCAGCGCCTGGAGTGGCTATAAAGGCCAATTCTAGAGTGACAGGCTCTTCCACAGGTGCTGCAGAAAAATTTGATTGTCGGGGCTGTTACACAGTTGGCTCTTCCCTTGTGTCTCTGTCTTTTTTCCTGCCAACTGCTAAGTCTCTTCGACTCGCCACACTTTAGCCCCGCCTTTATGGCTATCCGCCAGCTCTGGCGAACGCTGGCAACTGACTCCCACGACTTGCGATCAACGTCACAGGATTTCATATCGCGTTTGCAGACGTCTTTAAAGCGGAGACATGGACGGCCGATGGGTCTGATAACAGTGGTGAGCTCACTGTACAATGTGTGTTTGGGGATCCTGCCATCTTCCATGTGGCTCACATGGCCAAGCCATCTCAAGCGCCGCTGACTCAGTAGTGTGTATAAGCTGGGGATGTTGGCCGCCTTGAGGACTTCTGTGTTGGAGATACGGTCCTGCCACCTGATGCCAAGGATTCTCCGGAGGCAGCGAAGATGGAATGAATTGAGACGTCGCTCTTGGCTGACATACGTTGTCCAGGCCTCGCTGCCATAGAGCAAGGTACTGAGGACACAGGCTTGATACACTCGGACTTTTGTGTTCCGTGTCAGTGCGCCATTTTCCCACACTCTCTTGGCCAGTCTGGACATAGCAGTGGAAGCCTTTCCCATGCGCTTGTTGATTTCTGCATCTAGAGACAGGTTATAGGGGATATAGGACTACACTTAGGAAGGAAATTAGGAGGGCGAAAAGGGACCATGAGATTTCCCTGGCAGATAAGATAAAGGAGAATCCTAAAAGATTCTGTAAGTATATTAAGAGTAAAAGGGTAGCTAGGGAGAGAGTAGGTCCCCTTAAGGATCAGTGTGGCAATCTATGTGTGAAGCCACGGGAAATGGGCGAGGTCTTAAGTGAATATTTCTCATCCGTATTTACCGTGGAGAAGTTCATGGAAGCTAGTGAGTTCAAGGGAGGGAACACAGATATCCTGGAGCATATCAACATTACAAAGGAGGAGGTGTTGGAGGTTTTGAAGCACATTAAGGTGGATAAATCCCCAGGGCCTGACCAGGTGTATCCGAGGATGCTATGGGAAGCAAGGGAGGAGATTGCTGGGGCCCTGGCAGAGATTCTTGTATCATCGTTAGCCACGGGTGAGGTACCGGAAGGCTGGAGGATAGCTAATGTTGTGCCTTTATTTAAGAAGGGCAGCAGGGATAAGCCAGGGAACTACAGGCCGGTGAGCCTTACATCAGTGGTGGGAAAGTTATTGGAAGGGATTCTGAGAGACAGGATTTATATGTATCTGGAAAGGCATAGTCTGATTAGAGATAGTCAGCATGGCTTTGTGTGTGGGAAATCATGTCTCACGAATTTGATTGAGTTTTTCGAGGAGGTGACCAAGAGGATTGACGAGGGCGGGGCGATGGACGTTGTCTGCATGGACTTTAGCAAGGCCTTTGACAAGGTCCCGCATGGTAGTCTGGTCCAGAAGGTTCAAACACATGAGATCCAGGGTGAGCTAGCAAATTGGATACAAAATTGGCTTGGTGTTAGGAGGCAGAGGGTGGTGCTGGAGGGTTGTTTTTCAGATTGGAGGTCGGTGACCAGTGGTGTGCCACAGGAATCGGTGCTGGGCCCTCTGTTGTTTGTCATATATATTAATGACTTGGATGTGAATGTAAGGGGCATGATTAGTAAGTTTGCAGATGACACCAAAATTGGTGGTATAGTGGACAGTGAAGAAGGTTGTCTAAGGTTACAACAGGATATAGATCAACTGGGAAAGTGGGCAAGGGAGTGGCAAATGGAATTTAATGCAGACAAGTGAAGTGATGCAATTTTGGGAAGTTAAACCAGGGCAGGACATATACAGTGAATGGCAGGGCCCTGGGGAGTGTTCTTGAGCAGAGAGACCTTGGGGTGCAAGTACATAGTTCCCGGAAAGTGGCAACACAGGTAGACAGGGTGGTGAAGAAGGCGTATGGCATGCTTGCCTTCATCAGCCGAGGCATTGAGTACAAGAGTTGGGACGGCATGTTACAATTGTACATAACGGTGGTTAGGCCGCATTTGGAGTACTGTGTGCAGTTCTGGTTGCCGCACTACAGGAAAGATGTGATTAAGCTAGAGAGGGTGCAGAAAAGATTCACAAGGATGTTGCCTGGTTTGGAGGGCTTGAGTTATAAAGAGAGATTGGATAGGCTGGGTCTGTTTTCCCTGGAGCGAAGGAGGCTGAGAGGGGACATGATAGAGGTATATAAAATTATGAGAGGCATAGATAGGGTAGATAGCCAGAGTCTGTTTCCCGTGCTAAGGGTGACTAAAACTAGAGGGCATAGATTTAAGGTGAGAGGGAGGAGGTTTAAAGGGGATCAAAGGGGTAAATTTTTCACACAAAGAATAGTGGGTATCTGGAATGAGCTGCCTGAGGAGGTGGTTGAGGCAGGAACAGTAGCAACATTTAAGAGGCATCTGGACAGTTACTTGAATAAGCAAGGCATAGAGGGATATGGAATTGATGCAGGCAGGTAGGATTAGTATAGATAGGCATTATGGCCGGCATGGACGTGGTGGGCCGAAGGGCCTGTTTGTATGCTGTATGACTCGATGACTCTAGAATTCTTCAAGGATGTAACTAGTAGAGTTGATGAGGGGGAGCCAGTGGATGTGGTTTATTTGGACTTTCAGAAGGCTTTTGACAAAGTCCCACATAAGAGATTAGCATGTAAAATTAAAGCGCATGGGATTGGCGGTAGTGTATTGCGATGGATAGAAAATTGGTTGGCGGATAGGAAACAAAGAGTAGGGATAAATGGATCTTTTTCAGAATGGCAGGCAGTGAGTAGTGGGGTACCGCAGGGATCGGTGTTAGGACCCCAGCTATTCACAACATACATTCATGATTTACATGAGAGAACTAAATGTAATATCACCAAATTTGCAGATGACACAAAACTGGGTGGGAGGGTGCGTTGTGAGGAGGATTCAGAGAGGCTTCAAGGTGATTTAGACAAGTTGAGTGAGTGGGCAAATGCATGGCAGGTGCAGTATAATGTGGATAAATATGAGGTTATCCACTTTGGTTGCAAAAACAGGAAGGCAGATTATTATCTGAATGGCTATAAACTGAGAGAGGGGAATATGCAGCGAGACCTGGGTGTTCTCGTACACCAGTCGCTGAAGGTAAGCATGCAGGTGCAACAGGCAGTACAAAAGGCAAAAATGGTATGTTGGCCTTCATAGCGAGAGGATTCGAGTACAGGAGCAGGGATGTTTTGCTGCAATTATACAGGGCCTTGGTGAGGCCACACCTGCAATATTGTGTGCAGTTTTGGTCTCCTTATCTGAGGAAGATAAGAGGGAGTGCGGCGAAAGTTTACCAGACTGATTCCTGGGATGGCGGAACTGACGTATGAGGAGAGATTGAGTCGGTTCGGATTATATTTGCTGGAGTTCAGAAGAGTGAGGGGGGACCTCATAGAAACCTATAAAATTCGAACAAGACTTGACAGGGTAGATGCAAGAAGGATGTTCCTGATGTTGAGGGTGTCCAGAACCAGGTGTCATAGTCTAAGGATATTGGGTAAACCTTTCAGGACTGAGATGAGGAGAAATTTCTTCACCCAGAGAGTGGTGAGCCTGTTGAATTCACTACCACAGAAAGCAGTTGAGGCCAAAACATTGGATGTTTTCAAGAAGGAGTTAGATATAGCTCTTGGGTCTCAATGGATCAAAGGGTATGGGTGGAAAGCGGAAACCGGCTACTGAGTTGGATGATCAGCCATGGGGCGGCACAGTGGCGCAGTGGTTAGCACCGCAGCCTCACAGCTCCAGGGACCCGGGTTCGATTCCGGGTTACTGCCTGTGTGGAGTTTGCAAGTTCTCCCTGTGTCTGCGTGGGTTTTCTCCGGGTGCTCCGGTTTCCTCCCACAAGCCAAAAGACTTGCAGGTTGATAGGTAAATTGGCCATTATAAATTGTCACTAGTATAGGTAGGTGGTAGGGAAATATAGGGACAGGTGGGGATGTTTGGTAGGAATATGGGATTAGTGTAGGATTAGTATAAATGGGTGGTTGATGTTTGGCACAGACTCGGTGGGCCGAAGGGCCTGTTTCAGTGCTGTATCTCTAATCTAATCTAATCTAAACTGCGAGTAATCAGTTTCCGTATAGCCGTAGCACTGAATAAAGAGGATAATAAAAGGCACAGCACTGTTCGTTTGTGTAATCATAGATACTATACACAAATTTTGGTTGCAACTGAAGCTGTTTCCTATATTGCTGGGGGGATGGTGGTGTTGGTTATTTTACACTTGAGGTCACTGATGTAAGTCAAGAGGTGATTAACAGTTAATGCAGTTGGCATAGCCCCATCAACTGAAGTAATTTCCTTATGAACAAGGGCACATTTTCACCTATTTCATTGAAAACTCAATTTGACTATTGCCTGCATTTTGGAACACCAGTGAGTTACTATTCTGCAGCCTGCTGCTGTTACTGACAGAAATTGATGCTAATCACCTTGATTTGCAGGAAATATTCAAACGTCGACAGCAGCATTTTAGTCACAGTATCGGAAAAACAATTGAGTGCCCTCATGAACATTACAAAACCACTTTTAATTTGGATTCAGATAAAGTACCAATCAGTACAGCCTTTTAAAAGCTATTTATAGGTGCAGAGATAAAGAATAAAAAGCCACAATATCTTAAAAGTAGGAGAGAAAATGTTAAAAGTACTCAGCAGCTCCATCAGCACTTGTAGAAAGGAATGCTGGCTTAATGTTTTGGGTGTCAGCTCTACAATTTATAAGAGACATGGGTGAGGTCTTGAATGTATATTTTTTTCTGAGTTGATGTTTTTAACTCTCTCATTTACTGTGTGTAAAAAAATAAATAAATACCGGCCATTTCACAAGAAAGGAAACCATCCTTAAAATTACTTGTGACGAATCTGAAATTTACTTGGCAGATTTATTAATGCAGAGTAGAAACTAGCACCGTGCCATACTATACATATGGATGATGTCTCGAGGTTCGACTATACTGTGATCCTTTGTAGAGGTGATTGATGAACTGAGTCCCTCTCCACAGCAAATTAGCAGTGAGCATGTTCAAAGATCCTGCAGTACATTGATTCAAATAGGTCAGGTCAGTTTGAAAGGTTTTTCTTCTCTTTTGTGCTTACTTGGGAAGTTGTTAGTGATATATGATGATGCCACCCACCCACCCGCTTTTAGCATCTTGAACAGCATCAAACATTGCCAAATTAGATATAGTATAGCCAGGTCATGGACAGGTTATATTACATCCTGGCACAGATAAAGTTGGAATGGCACCAGCAAAATAACTAGAAATGCTGCTGGATTATCATAAAAACCCAACCAGTTCACTAATGGCCTTTAGGGAAGGAAACCTGCCCACCCCTACCTGGTATAATAAAAGCAAAATACTGCGGATGCTGGAAATCTGAAATAAAAACAAGAAATGCTGGAACCACTCAGCAGGTCTAGCAGCATCTGTGGAAAGAGAAGCAGAGTTAACGTTTCGGGTCAGTGACACTTCTTCAAAACCCCTACCTGGTCTGGCCTACACTTGACTCCGGTCCTGCACAATATGGTTGACTCTTATTACCGTCAGGGAAACTAGGGATGAGCAGTAAGTACTGGATTGCCAATGTTGCCCAGATCCCAAAAGCAAATCTTATTTTCAAAAAGTTGTAGTTGAGCCAGATCCGGTTCAGGTTCAGTACGGCCAGATATGGATCAGATTCAGTACAGCCTAATGCAGAGCATATATCAACTCTAACAATTGTCAATTATTACTCAGCTCTATGACCTTTGCATTTCTTCAAATTTTAGAATCTGCTCCCTTTGTAAACTTGCAATATTAACTGGTTACCTAGGGAGAGTGGCTCCATCATTTTGACACAATTAATCTTTGCACAAGTAAGGCAGTCTCATTTTTGTGATATGCTTGGACATGAATTGTGTCATCAGCTTCAGGATTTTGTCACGTTGCTTAAAGAGTGTACCTTTTTAATTTGTTTTCCTTCTTAGAATCATGGTTACAACACAGGAAGCCATTGTGTCTGTGCTGCCTTTTGGAAGTCCATGTACACCACATTACTCTGATCAACCCTATCTGTTACCTCATTAAAACACTCAATCAAGTTAGTTAATTGATTTGCTCTTAACAAATCTATGCTGGCTTTCCTTAATTAATTCACATTTGTCCAATGACTGTTAACCTTACCCTGGATTATCGTTTCTGAAAGCTTTCCCACCACTGAGGTTAAACTGACTGGCTTGCAGTTGCTGGCTTTTCCTTACACCCTTTTTTGAACAAAGGTGTAACATTTGCAATTCTCCAGTCCTCTGGAACCACACCTATATCTCAGGAGGACTGGAAGATTATGGCCAGTGCCTCTGAAATTTCCTCCCTTCCCTCCGTATTCTCGGATGCATCTCAGTCAGTACTGGCGATTCATCAACTTTAAATACAGACAGCCTATCTAATACCTCCTCTTGATCAATTCTTCTTCTCCACTAATGTTTTGCTTGTGCTGTGCTGAAAGCACTGATCTTTGCTGGTGCACCATTCCATAATGCTGGGCATTTATGAGATCTCTTCAAAGTGGCCATTCTTCCCCAAGTGTTGGGAGACCATTGGACTGTAGGAAATCAAGACCAGATCGAGTCCTATCTTCTCTCAACATCTACAAATACGTACTTCCAGCCGAGATTGCTGGATGGTGACCATGAATGTGAATACTGGCTGTTTTTTGTTTCGTTTCCTTGCTTGGCCTAAAGGGATCAAAAATGATTGTAGTGCTGTAAAACTGCCCAGCTGAGATCAGCTAACTCAGCACAGATGGGCGAATAAACATGGGTCACTCTTGTGTGATATTTCCTAGCTACTCACTGGTTTTAAACAGCTGAGCCAGAATATCCTTTAAAGTATGAAGACTGGAAAAAGATGTCAAATTATAAAACTTCAGCTGGTCGGGAATCTGTAAGTTAACTTCTTTTGTCAATAATTAGTTTTTATTTTGATAGCAAGAAATGCATTGGAATAAATACCTTCCTATCTAGTCTGAGTGAATTATCTTTCCAGGTGAGGTTGAAGATACTGGATTTATTAAGTATAGCTGCTATTGTCCCCATGAACACAACTTCCAGGAGGTCAGTGGGAATACTTCCATAAAGAATGCAATCTTCTGGCTTCAGATCATTGATGATGGAATGGTTGATATACTGCAGTCAGGTCCAACCCGTGATCCTCATGTGGGGTGTGTCACTAAAAGGGAAACTTTATTGGCTGCTCTAAAACAAGATTAAATTGTAGCTCATATGTAACTCTTTCTGACAGTGCAATATCTCATAGAAATCACATCAGCATATTCTTTGTGGTTATTCCTGCATCTTGTGAAACGAGTAGAATTAATCCTAATATCACAGCCTTATTGTACGTATGTTTTTATAAATGCTGCAGATGTGCCAGCTTAGCCCTTGAAAGGTTAATGTATTAGTTTTCTTATTGAATCTTGAAGGTCAATATTCCAGTGCTCGCTTTCTCTCTTCATTTAAGGCCAGTTATAACATAACTAGTTTCTTCCCTGTTGGATTCTAAAGGTCAAAATTTGAACCAGCACCAGTCTATGTAGTCTATTGGTTTGAAATAAGGAGGAATAATAAACATAGTTTCCTTCAAGATGACAAGTTGTAATGTGAACATTAAGGGCATTTATGCTCCCTTAGCTAGTGAACGATTTGTCTCATTTATCTCTGATCTGTATTAAATGCAAAGAAACTATTCTTGGTAAACAGCATTCAGGTTTTAATGGGCATGTTTTAAATCACAATCAAACTTGATTGCAATTGTAATTTAGTCTGGGAAGGGCTGTAGAGGAACATTGTGGATTTTAGGAGCGAATGCTGGTCATTCGTGAAGATCCCCACCTGTGACTGGACATACAGCAAACTCCACAACTAATGAATACAGTTTACCATAGATCCTCGCTTTCATCATCAACAACTTGCACTGCTACAGTGCCTTTAATATGGAAACATATGCCAAAGCAGTTCACAAAGGGGAGCTCTTTGTGTGACATTGAGGAGCGGTGTCTGAAAGCTTGGCCAAAGAGATGGGTTTTGAGAAGGGTGAAGTAGGACTAGTGAGATGTGATGGGCACAGGGAGGGAGTTCCAGACCATTGAAGTCTCTTGCACTAATGGTAAAGAGGACAAGTGTGAGGGATGTATAAAGGTGAAACTCTGAAGACCAGAAGGTATGGAACAGAATGGAATGCTGAGGTAGGGTACAGCAGGGCAATGGAAGAGTTTTTAGATGAGGGTAAGGATTTCAAATTCAATCTGAGAGAGCTGATATAGCTAGTTGAGGACTCCACCCTGCCTTTGTTTTACCCATTGTTTGGTTTGCTGGGAAAATGTGACATTGCCACTTGCTTTTTATATAGGACATAATATCATGCACAGCAAGCACTATCAATATTTAAAAAGTATGCTTCTTTCGAAAGTTAAAGCACTTTTTTAACATGCAGGAACTCTTTTTCAGGCTTGGTTTTTATATATGGTAAAGTGAGAAGTGATTTCAGAAATGAAACCATTGCAGTAATTGTCATCAAAAATTAATAGTTTGATTGGATGTGCATGCTATGACCTGTTCGTCAAATTAAATTCCTGTGACTTAGGCAAAAATACACAAACAGGGAAGTAGAATCCTGGGTAGTATAAATGTCCCCAAAATACAACAATAGTAAATTTAAACTTGCACAAGCCTATTCCCCATTCACTAAATCCTTCTCCCAGCCAATACTTGACAATTTCTCCTAGGCCCTGATGTGCTGTCAACCCTGCACAAATGTAAAATATATTATATATTGTCATTCAGTATATATTTCAAAATGCCAGCATGATTGATGCAACACAATATCCAAAACATTCAGTGGCTTAACTCCAGAAATGAATACAAGGGCATCAATGCAACAGGCATTCGCATCAGCTGTGGCTTATAACTGAACATGTGGTTAATGAAACAAAAACAAGAAATGCTGGAATCACTCAGCAGGTCTGGCAGCATCTGTGGAAAGAGAAGCAGAGTTAACGTTTCGGGTCAGTGACCCTTCTTCGGAACTTCGGAACTGTGGTTAATGAAGCCTGATCAGGAATTTAAACTTTTTTTTAAAGCTCTTCGGGCAATCTATGACATTCTGCTGGGGATGAAAAATAAAGTAAAATTGCCAAACACTGGCAATATAAATGAAAATAACAGAAAAGTCTAAGTACACAAGTCTGTGAGATCCTGAAGAACAAAAATATAGGATAATGGATTGTATCGAGTCTTATTGTCAGAACTAAAGAAGGATCGACCAAAACAAAATAGGGGAGTGGAAGAGAGAGAGTGAGCACAATGATTGTGGGCTGCGTCAAAAATGCTAGTTCAAAGAAGTAGAATAGCCTATGAAGTTTTTAAAAGCTGGTTTGAGGTGAAAAAATGCTTGACATATGGAAAGTCATCTTAGGCTGGAAAGATAAAATGGCTGTAGATTACAATTTTTTTTTAAATTCATTCATGGGATGTAGGCGTCACTGGCCAGGCCACCATTTATTGTCCATCCCTAATTGCCCTTGAGAAGGTGGTGGTGAGCTGCCTTTTTGAACTGCTGCAGTCCGTTTGGGGTAGGTATACCCACAGTGCTGTTAGGAAGGCAGTTCCAAGATTTTGACCCAGCGACAATGAAGGAATGGCGATATAGTTCCAAGTCAGTATGGTGTGTGACTTGGAGGGGAACTTGCAGGTGGTGGTGTTCGCATGTATTTGCTGCCCTTGTCCTTCTCGTTGGTAGAGGTCACAGGTTTGGAAGGTGCTGTCTAAGGAGCCTTGGTGCATTGCTGCAGTGCATCTTGTAGATGGTACACGCTGCTGCCACTGTGCGTTGGTGGTGGAGGGAGTGAATGTTTGTAGATGGTGTGCCAATCAAGCGGGCTGCTTTGTCCTGGATGGTGTCGAGCTTCTTGAGTGTTGTTGGAGCTGCACCCATGCAGGCAAGTGGAGAGTATTCCATCACACACCTGACTTGTGCCTTGTAGATGGTGGAGAGGCTTTGGGGAGTCAGGAGGTGAGATACTTGCCTCAGGATTCCTAGCCTCTGACCTCCTCTTGTAGCCACGGTGACCTGCTCTTGTAGCCACGGTATAGAAAATAGAAAAAGAAAAACAAGAATTGAAAGAAACTGGACGCAAAAATGAAGGGAGATAGCTAAAGTTTGAAATTGTTAATGTCAGTGGTGAAACCAAAATAATCTGAACAGTGCCTACAGCAAAGATATGAGGTACTGTTCATGATATTTGTATTGAGTTGGGTTGGAACATTGCAGGAAGCAAAAGCCGAAAGGTTGAAATGGGAATTCAAGGAGTAACTGAAGTAGCAAATCACAGGAAGTTCAGGATCATGCCTGCAGACTGAATAGAGATGTGCACAAAACAGTCACCTAATCTGCATTTGGTCTTCCCAATGGAGATGGTTGAGAGAGGATCTACATGCTAATATCTAGCCTCAGAGGAGCAGGTTATTAGAGAAACTTGCCTTTTTTGGGGCTTTGAATGAGGTGACTGAGTGGTGACACAGTACATGTCTGTAAGACCAGTAAATGATATGGAAAGGAATGAAATGGAAAATTATTTGAAACTAGTGGAAGGCAAATTTAAGGTGAACGTGTTAGGAAGGTCCTCAAACAAAGAATGATCAACATATTGTTACGACCGAGGTGGGAGGAGTGCACGGTCGTTTCTCATTCCACTTCTCCACAGGTCACAACATCCATTTAAATGTTTAGCCGGTGACCGTTACAGCCAATCATATACTCTATTTTTACCCCAGGATAAAGTACACCAACCAGGTTTCTTTAATAAACAACAAAATTATCAGTTTATTATAAAACAAGACTTAACCAGTAATGAAGCATAGCATTAACACACCAATTAAAATATGAAAGTTCTGTTTTTAAAAATTCCCCAATTACACACACACACTGGAAAAAATACAAAAAGTCACTCTGCAGAGATCTATTACAAAAAAAAAGACAAAAAAATTACTTTGGCCAAATACTTGCAAATTCTTGACAAAAGAAAGAAGATACGGAAAGGCATCAGTTATCCCTTTTTTGGTCTGGCATCCGGGTATACGGTTCCAAAAGCAGTCAAAAGAGATGCTGAGAATTATTCTAATAAGCTTTCTAGGAGAAATGTGGCATCAAGGATTTTCCGCCAGCACACACTTGAATGACAGGATTCTTTTTCAGGCCCTCAGGAGCTGTACGGCACCAGGGAATTTTTTGCTCTTCCACACTGAATCTTGGCAGGGTTTCTTCAAAAAGGTAGAGAAGGAGGTGAGCTGGGTTACTGCCTTTTCCATAGCAGGAAAACACCAACTGCCTTCAAACAGTTCTCACCGCAACTAAAACAATGTCCAAACCCCAAATCAGAGAGTTGACCTCCTGACCTCCTAAAATCTTGACATGTGGCTTCTCTGGAACCATTTTTTCCTAAGTCACCAAGGGTTATGCTGTTTTCTGAGCTCAAATCACAGGTGGCTTCCGGCACAGGTAGCATTCAAACAACATCTTGATCTGTCAGTGAACTTGGTTTAAAAAAAACACATCCGTGGAATCTTCTCAGGTTTAACACAAGTCCTCAAAAAAAATTTTTAAAAAAGGAAGAACTTTCGTAACAATATAAACAGCCTTCTAAGTTAATTAGCAGCAATTTTTAAAAAAAAACTGCAATCAGAAACGACTAGATGGGAACTGAAGGTAGATGAACTAAGGTGTGTTGAAAGTTTACTCCTTCATATTTAACTTGTAAGTATAGAGGATACCATGTTTAATGTTCTATTGTGAGCTTGGCCCTGCATCTAGGCCTGTTGGTACATTGAAACTGCACACGAAGTTTAAATAGTGGGTCAAAAATGACCAAATATCAGTGCTGACAAGTCAGATCCCAGACAAGCTGCAAATGGCACAAAATGCATCAGAAATTTCTCTGATTTAATTCAATAAATTGAATAGATCTAATTAGCTGGTAGTGAAATTACTTTGGAAGTATATGTTAAAAAAATGAGAATTCAATTGTTGTACAATAAGGCAGAATGGTTTGAGGTGGTGTGGCTGCTCCAATCACTTTCTAAATTTCAGAGTATCTAGATAATCTGTAGCCTAAATATTCAGCATGTACTGAGATTAATGAAAATCACGAATAAGCCAGCAAGTCTTCATGATTTCTGCAGTTACTGAAGAGAGTTTAGGGTTTAGATGTGTACAATGATGACTGTTGGCTTTTTCAATGAGTGGTTTGAATCCCTTCATTACCTGAAATGAAACTGCATCGTTGGACTGGCTGGGCTGAAGTCCAGCCTTGAATACTGTGGTCCAGACCAGATAAATAACAGGAGAGAGATGGTTGTGAGAAAACTACCTGCAAAGAAGATAAATCAGTAGGTTACTTTGGCATTTTGGGGAGGAGCGGGGGTGGTGGGTGGTATGTGGGGAATGGATAGTTAATAACAGAAGCTGAACTCGAGGAGGGGAGGAGCAAGGGAGAAGAAAACAGCCCTTGGGTGTAAATCACCTCGAAGAGGAAACATAGATGCTCTTCACTGCACAAAATAAAAAGATATGCCAAACAATTCTTGATGAAGGCAGTGCCCATATATTGCATGGCTGGGTTCTATCCATATAGATGCCTAATGCTGCCTTCACAAAGCTCATATAAGTCAAAAATTCACTGCAGCATTAGGGCATTTCCATGTTTTCCATTACTGAGGCCGGGATTAATCCTGGGCGGACAGGAGCCAGCCACCAACTAAAAAGTAGGTGGCGAACCCACTTCCGTCTCACCTGGGGATCCGACCCATATTTTGCGGGTCGCGGGCTTTAACTGGTGTGAGGCGGGAATTCCACCCACTTGATGTAGGAAGTCTGCCTGATAGAGCTGCCAGCCAATCAGCGGGCCAGCAGCTAACTGTCCCAGCAATGGCCACCACTTCCAGTGGCCATTGCTGGGACTACAGTCCATCTTGAAAAAGATGATGTCGGGGAGCCTGGAACAAAGGTAAGTTTGGGGTGCCTCACCGGGGTTGATCAAGCAGGCCCTGGCGAGGCAAGGGTGGTCGATTGGGGGAACAGGGGTGTGTTGGGAGTGATTGGGACCGCAGGAGCGGCCCTCCGTTGGGCACAGGGTGCCTGATCATGAGGCCCCCCCAGGACGTCAGCCGCCTGCCTTTGACAGGCAGCTTCTCTCAGGCCTTGGGCACCTGACCAGCCTTGGGTAAAATCCCTGTGGAGGCGGGTGAAGGCCTTGATTAGCCTGGGGTGGGCGGGCTGTTTTTCGCCACCACCGCCCTGCGTAAAGTGGTGGTGGGAGCGGGTCGGGAAGGGCTCCTGAAGCCTCCTGCTCCATTTTATGCCACCCCCCCCACCACCATCCCGGTCTTGCTTGCTCTTCTGGGACCACTGAAAGCTCTTCACTGTTCTAGTATTCTCATTCTGAACACAGATATATCCTGCGTGTCAAAGATACAACTCAAATGATGTCTGATACAAAGTACAGAGTGTGTTCAATAAAGCCAAGTAATTCCTTTCTGAAGTGTTGGCTGATTTGGTCTTCACTGCACATTTATTATGATTTAAAGTGGCACTCAATGCTGTTTTTCAAGTGGGGACTGCACAGTGTGACGACTTCAGGATGAGGTGCTTTATGGTATGTAGTTCCTGTGACCTTCAGCAGTGTCAGTTTGAATTGCTTTAAACTTACTTTAGCTAATAAGTTCACAGGTCCTCCCTCCATTTCTGCTGCCTGCATCTCCTCATTCACTTCACCCGGGAGTATTTTGTTGGACTTGATCCTGTTTTTTGTGATAGAGTTGAAGGAACATGACCCAAGTATGCTTTCCCCAGCAGAAAGAAGCAGTGTTTCCTTTTCAAATAGGTTCTTGGTGTTCTTCGACAGGCAAATAGATGGCTGTTTTGATGCTTGAAAAGAGATTTGCTTGTAATAGTGATTTTATGTCTCCTCTTACTGCCATTTGGCCACTGAAGTGTGTTTGTGAAAATGAGCCAGCAACTCCAATTTCCTATCCTTACCAAGGTATAAGTCACTGCCCTGTGAGCAAGACCTAATGTGACTTTCATGTGCTAAACATTTAAATATTATCTCTGCAAGTGATCGGTAGTTGAAGACATAAAAGAAAATGCTGGAAATCCTAGATCAGTTCTGGGAAAGGGACTACAGTTTCAGTCTGTTCCAAGATCCTGCTGGCCAGCCTCCTACATTCTACAATTCGTAAACTTGAGGTCATCCAAAACTTTTGCGGCCGGTGTCGTAACTCACACCAAATATCGTTCACCCATCAGTGGCTTGCTGACTTACTTTGACTCCCAGTTAATCAACGCCTCAATTTTAAAATTCACATCCCTGTTTTCAAATCCCTTAATGGTCTCATCTCTACCTATCTGTATTATCTCCTCCAACCCTTCGAGATATCTGCAGTCCTTCAGTTCTGGCCTCTTTAGCAATGTGGATTTTAATTGCTCCACCATTGATTGCCATGTCTTCAGCTGCCAATGCCCTAATCTGTTGAATTCCCTCCCTAAACCTGTTAAACTCTTTTTCCTACTTTAAAATGCTCCTTAAAACCAACTCTTTGACCGATCTTCTGGTTATCTTCCCTAATATCATCTTATGTGGCTTGTTGTCGAATTTAGTTTGATAAAACGCCTGTGAATCGTCTTGGAACATTTTGTGATGCTAAAGGCACTATGTAAATGCAAGTAGTTACTGTCTGTTTTTCTTTAAAGTGCTGATAGATCAGCTGTACATTTTCTACTTTTACTGTTTATTTGTAATTGTTATTCCCTCTTGAAATTATGCTGTCATATTTTATCAACCACACACTTTATGGGGCAGTTGCTACTGCTAACTGCTATAAAATACAATTTACATTAGATAGTATCTGAATTTACTGGTGGATTCCTGCAACATTGCTCACAGGCATGATGCAGATCCAGGGGGAGTGGGTGAAAGGCCCAGGGCTGTGTGACTAGCATGGCAGGAGATATATGGTTCTCACCTCATGTTTTCTTTTTGAGTCTGGTTCCAACTGTCTGTGCAGATCAAAATGAAGCTGGCAGGGACCTGTCATGACTTCTTTCAGTTTATGGTCATTGTTAAGCAGATGGCCAATTATACCATATGGCTGATTAAATTGGAAAGGAGAGACTGTGCAAAACTGTGTACATTCATAGACCAAGCCTTTTAACAGTCAAATTTTAAGTGAATCAAAGTACCAGCATCTGGCAAACGCTTAACAGTCTAGTCTAAAGGAAATTCATGTCTGATATGCATGTACATATAAATATATAACTCATGTATACTTTCATTCTAATGCAGCAATATTTTTCAAATCTATTTAAAGCTAAACCTTGTCTGAGATCCCTTTGCTTAATAAGTAGTGGCTAGCCTTGCAACACAGTGCTTGCATTTAACCATTTAAAAACTGACAGAGCATTTTAATATAATAGAAACAATTTGGAAAGCATCCTAGAAATTCTTGCACATCAGTCGGCCTTATATACTTACCAACCATTATCAAACCAAACTAAAAGTGAAAGGCAATTTGATAATTTATCACATAATTAAAATCAGTGCTCAGTTAATTGATCAGATCTAGTGGATGAGGTTAAAATTAAATAAAAAGGGATAATAACACTAAAGAAATCTGAATTTTTTAGTATTTTAAAATCTAAGGTGTTTAGATAATAAGAATTAAATGAAAACATTTAAGTTAACCATCCTATAAAGTAAAGTGACATCAGTACAGCACAAGCAGCTGATTGACAAGTAGCAGGTGAGTTTTTATTTACGTGCTAAGTTTAATGGCCTAATAAATCGAGGTGTGGCAGGGCAGCTCGATCCCGTGGAGTGTGCATCCTGTTCCAGGTGGGAACTCCATGTACAGGAAGTGTTGTCAGCTGCAGCAGCTTGAGCTCAAGGTTTCAGAGCTTGAGCAACAGTTGTCATCACTGTGGTACATCCCCGAGGCTAAGAGTTTTGTGGATGCCACTTTTATAGATGTGGTCACCCTGCAGCTTAAGAGTATGCAGGCAGAGGGAGAAAACGTGACAGCCAGGCATTCAAGGAAGACCAGGCAGGTAGGGCCCTGAGTGCATCTCATCTCCAAACAGTATTGTATTCTGAATACTGGAGAGAGTGATGGTTCCTCTGGGGAATGCAGCCAGAGCCAAGCCCAAAGCACCAAAGCTGGCTCAGCTCTACAGGGCAGCAGAAGGAAGACTGGAAGAGTAAGAGTGATAGGGGAACAGACAGGAGTGTTTGTGGCTGCTGTCATGAATCCAGGAGAGTATGTTGCCTGCCACGTGCCATGATCAAGGATGTCACTGAATGGCGGCAGAGCACTCTGAGGGCGGAGGGCCCTTGAGAAGGTGGTAAGTCACCTTCTTGAACAGCTGAAGTCCATCAGGTGTAGGTACACCCACTGTGCTGGCATGAAGGGAGCTCCAGATTTTTGACCAGTGACTGTGAAGGAACGGTGATACAGATCTAAGTCAGGATGATGTGTGACTTGGAGGGGGGCTTGCAGGTGGTGGTGTTCCTATGCGCCTGCTGCCCCTTGTCCTTCTAGTTGGAAGAGGTCATGGATTTGGAAGTTGCTGTTGAAGGAGCCTTGGTGAGTTGCTGCAGTGCATCGTGTAGATGGTACACTTTGCTACCATTGTGTGCCAGTGGTGGAGGCAGTGAATGTTTGTGGATGGGGTGCCAATCAAGTGGGCTGCTTTGTCCTGGATGGTGTTGAGTTCCTTGAGTGTTGGTGGATCTCCACACATGAACAGTACTCCATCACGCTCCTGACTTGTACCTTGTAGTTGGTGGACAGGCTTTGGGGAGTCAGGAGGTACGTTACTCACTGCAGAATTCCCAGCCTCTGACCTGCTCTTGTAGTCACAGTATTTATATGGCTGGTCCAGTTCAGTTTCTAGTCAATGGTGACCCCCAGGATGTTGATAGTGGGGGATTCAGTAATAGTTATGCCGTTGAATGTCAAGGGGAGATGGTTCGATTCTCTCTTGTTCCAGATGGTAGTTGTGTAGCGCGGATGTTACTTGCCAATCATCAGCCCAAGCCTGAATATTGTCCAGGTCCTGCTGCATCTGGACACGGACTGCTTCAGTATCTGAGGAGTTGTGAATGGTGCTGAACATTGCGCAGTCATCAGCGAACATCCCCACTTCTGACCTTATGATGGAGGGAAGGTCATTAATGAAGCAGCTGAAGATGGTTGAGTGTAGGACACTACCCTGAGAAACACCTACAGTGATGTACCGGTGTTGATTGGCCTCCAACAACCACAACCATCTTCCTTAGTACTAGGCATGACTCCAATCATTGGGGAGGTTTCCCCTAATTCCCACTGACTTCAATTTTGCTGGGGCTACTTGATACAACACTCGGTCAAATGCTGATTTGATGTCAAGGGCAATCACTCACATCACACCTTTTAAATTCAGCTCTTTTGTCCATGTTTGGACCAAGGTTGTAATGAGGTCAGGAACTGAGTGGCCCTGGCGGAAACCAAACTGAGCGTCAGTGATCAGGTTATTGCTGTGTAAGTGACACTTCTAGCACTGTTGACCACTCCTTCCATCACTTTGCTGATGATTGAGAGTAGAATGATGGGGTGGTAATTGGCAGATTTGATTTGTCCTGCTTTTTGTGGACAGGACATACCTGGGAAATTTTCCACATAGCTGGGTAAATGCCAATGTTGTAGCTGTACTGGAAGAACGTGGCTAGGGGCCCATCGCCTTTACTGTATTCAGTGCCTTCAGCTATTTCTTGATATTACATGGAGTGAATTGAATGGATTGAAGACTGGCATCTGTGATGCTGGGGACTTCAGGCTGAAGCCGAGATGGATCAGCCACAGTACCTCTGGCTGAAGATGGTTACAAATATTACAGCCATGTATTTTGCGTGATGTGCTGGACTCTCCCTCCCTTCATTGAGGATGGGGATGTTTTTGGAGCCTTCTCTGGGGGGATTGGTTGTTTAATTTTCCACCACCATTCACAACTGGATATGGCAGGACTGCAGAGCTTTGATCTGATCCATTGGTTGTGGGATTGCTTAGCTCTGTCTATCACATGCTGTTTCTGCTGTTTAGCATGCATATAATCCTGCATTGTACTTTCACCAGGTTGGGACCTCATTTTTAGGTATGCTTGGTGCTGCTCCTGGCATGCTCTCCTGCACTCTTCATTGAACCAGGGTTGATCCCCTGGCTTGATGGTAATGGTAGAGTGAGGGCTATGCCAGGCCATGAGGTTACAGATTGTGGTTGAATACAATTCTGCTGCTGCTGATGGCCCACTGTGCCTCATGGATGCCCAGTTTTGAGATGCTCTGAATCTATCCCATGTAGCATGGTAGTAGTACACACAACACAATGGAGAGTATCCTTAGTGTGAAGCTGGGTCTTCGTCGTCAATCCTGCCAATACTGTCATGGGCAGATACATCTGCGACTGGTGAGGATGAGGTCTAGCAGGTTTTTTTCCACTTAATGATTCCCTCACCACCTACAACAGGCCCAGTCTTGCAGCGATGTCCTTCGGAACATGGCCAGCTCTGTCAGTAACGCTGCTACTGAGCCACTCTTGATGATGGGCATTGAAGTCCCCCATCCAGAGTACATTCTGTACCCTTGCTACCCTCAGTGCTTCCTCCAAGTGATCTTCAACATGGAGGAGAACTGATTCATCAGTTGAGGGAGGGTGGTAGGTGGTGATCAGTAGGAGGTTTCCTTGCCGCTGTTTGACCTGATGCCATGAGAGTTTAGGGGGTCCAGAGTCAGCATTGAGGACTCCCAGAGCAGCTCCCTCCTGACTGTTTACCACTGTGGGGCAGGACGGACCCAGGGGTGGTGATGGAGGAGTTTGGAACATCGGCAGTAAGGTATGATTTAGTGAGTATGACTATGTCAGGCTGTTGCTTGACTGGTCTGTGAGACAGCTCTCCCAATTTTGGCACAAGTCTTCAGATGTTAGTAAGGACAACTTTGCAGGGGTTTTTTTTCATTCATTCATGGGATGTGGGCATCAATGGCTATGCCAGCATTTATTGCCCATCCCTAATTGCCCTTGAGAAGGTGGTGGTGAGCTGCCTTCTTGAACTGCTGCAGTCCATGTGAGGTAGGTACACCCACAGTGCTGTTAGGAAGGGTGTTCCAGGATTTTGACCCAGTGACAGTGAAGGAACGGTGATATAGTTCCAAGTCAGGATGGTGTGTGACTTGGACGGGAATTTGCAGGTGGTGATGTTCCCATGCATCTGCTGCTCTTGTCCTTCGACGTGGTAGAGGTCACGGGTTTGGAAGGTGCTGTCGAAGGAACCTTGGTGTGTTGCTGCAGTGCATCTTGTAGATGGTACACACTGCTGCCACTGTGCATCGGTGGTGGAGGAAGTGAATGTTTGTGGATGGTGTGCCAATCAAGCGGGCTGCTTTGTTCTGGATGGTGTCGGGCTTCTTGAGTGTTGGTGGAGCTGCACCCGTCCAGGCAAGTGGAGAGTATTCCATCACACTCCTGACTTGTGCCTTGTAGATGGTGGACAGGCTTTGGGGAGTCAGGACGTGAGTTACTTGCCAAAGGATTCCTAGCCTCTGATCTGCTCTTGTAGCCACGGTATTTATATAGCTACCCCAGTTCAGTTTCTGGTCAATGGTAGCCCCTAGGTTGTTGATAGTGGGGGATTCAGCGATGGTAATGCCATTGAATGTCGAGGGGAGATTGTTAGACTCTCTCTTATTGGAGATGGCATTGCCTGGCACTTGTGTGGTGCAAATGTTACTTGCCACTTATCAGCCCAAGACTGGATATTGTCCAGGTCTTGCTGCATTTCTACATGGACTGCTTCGGTATTTGAGGAGTTGCAAATGGTGCGAACATTATGCAATCATCAGCGAACATCCCCACTTCTGACCTTATGATTGAAGGAAGGTCATTCATGAAGCAGCTGAAGATGGTTGGGCCTAGGACACTACCCTGAGGAACTCCTGCAGTGATGTTCTGGAGCTCAGATGATTGACCTCCAACAACCACAGCCATCTTCCTTTGCGCTAGGTATGGCTCCAACCAGCAGAGAATTTTCCCCCTGATTCCCATTGATTCCAGTTTTGCTCGGGCTCCTTGATGCCATACTCGGTCAAATGCTGCCCTGATGTCAAGGGCAGTCACTCTCACCTCACCTCTTGAGTTCAGCTCTTTTGTCCATGTTTGAACCAAGGCTGTAATGAGGTCAGGAGCTGAGTGGCCCTGGCGGAACCCAAACTGAGCATCACTGAGCAGGTTATTGCTAAGCAAGTGCTGCTTGATGGCACCTTCCATCACTTTACTGATGATTGAGAGTAGACTGATGAGGCAGTAATTGGCCGGGTTGGCCTTGTCCTGCTTTTTGTGTACAGGACATACCTGGGAAATTTTCCACATTCCAGTGCAGATGCCAGTGTTGTAGCTGTACTGGAACAGCTTGGCTCGGGGCTCGGCAAGTTCTGGAGCACAGGTCTTCAGTACTATTGCCGGAATATTGTCAGGACCCATAGCCTTTGCAGTATCCAGTGCCTTCAGTCGTTTCTTGATATCACGCGGAGTGAATTGGATTGGCTGAAGTCTGACATCTGTGATGCTGGGCACTTCAGGAGGAGGCCGAGATGGATCATCAACTCGGCACTTCTGGCTGAAGATTGTTGCAAATGCTTCAGCCTTCTCTTCTGCACTGATGTGCTGGGCTCCCCCATCATTGAGGATGGGGATATTTGTGGAGCCACCTCCTCCAGTTAGTTGTTTAATTGTCCACCACCACTCACGACTGGATGTGACAGGACTGCAGAGCTTAGATCTGATCCGTTGGTTATGGGATCGCTTAGCTCTGTCTACTGCATGCTGCTTCTGCAGTTTGGCATGCAAGTAGTCCTGGGTTGTTGCTTCACCAGGTTGACACCTCATTTTGAGGTATGCCTCGTGCTGCTCCTGGCATGCCCTCCTGCACTCTTCATTGAACCAGGGTTGGTCTCCTGGCTTGATAGTAATGGTTGAGTGGGGGATATGCCGGGCCATGAGGTTACAGATTGTGGTTGAGTACAATTCTGCTGCTGCTGATGGCCCACAGTGCCTCATGGATGCCCAATTTTGCATTGCTAGATCTGTTCGAAATCTATCCCATTTAGCACGGTGATAGTGCCACACAACATGATGGATGGTATCCTCAATGTGAAGGCGGGACTTTGTCTCCACAAGGACTGTGCGGTGGTCACTCCTACCAATACAGTCATGGACAGAAGCATCTGCGGCAGGCAGATTGGTGAGGGCAAGTATGTTTTTCCCTCGTGTTGGTTCCCCCACCACCTGCCACAGACCCAGTCTCGCAGCTATCTGGCAGGGTCAACTGTGAAAGGGGTGCCATTGTCATTTCCAGTGCCTAGATCGATGCCAGGTGGTCCATCCGGTTTTATTATTCTTTGTATTTTCTGTAGCAGTTTGGTACAACTGAGTGGATTGCTAGGCCATTTCAGTGGGCAGTTAAAAGTCAACCACATCACTGTGGGCCAGACTGGGTAAGGATGGCAGATTTCCTTCCTTGAAGGACGTTAGTGAACCAGCTGAGTTTTTATGACAATCTGGTAATTTCATGGTCACCATTATGGAGACTGTTTTTTTAGTTCCAGTGGTGGAATTTGAACTCTTGACCCCAAAGTATTAGGCGGGGCCTTTGGGTTACTCGTCCAATAACATTACCACTATGCCACTGTTCCCCTTCAGCAGAATTTGCTAGATCAGTATGTTTCTGGCCCAACAAGGAAGGAGGCACTGCTGAATCTGGGGAATGAGAATAGGTCAAGTGGATTAAGTGTCAGTAGGGGAGCATTGAGGGGACAGTGATCATAGTATCATAAGATTTAAATTGGCTGTGGAAAAGGATAAGGACGAAGCCAGAGTAGAAATAATTAATTGAAGTAGGGCCAACTTCAATGGGTGGAAACAAATCTGGCCCAGGTAATTTAGAAACAGATTGGCAGGCAAAACTGTAACGGAACAATGAGATGCTTTTAAAGAGAGAGTTCGGGTACAGTCGAGGTACATTCCCATAAGGGGGAAAGGCAGAACCAGCAAGTTCAGAGCTCCCTAGATGATGGAAGAGATAAAAAGTAAGATGAAGCAGAAAAAGGGTGCATATGACAGATATCAGGTGGATAATACAATTGAAAACCAGGCTGAATATAGAAAGTTCTGAGGGGAAGTGAAAGAAGAAATGAGAAGCAAAGAGAGAGTCTGGCAGCTAACATAAAAGGGGATCCAATAGTCTTCTATAGGCATATAAATAGTAAAAAGGTGGTAAAAGGAGGAATGGGATTGATTTGGACCAAAAAGGGGATTTATGCAAGGAGGCAGGGGTCATGGCTGAGGTACTAAATGAGTTCTTTGTTTCTGTCTTTACCAGTGAAGAGGATGCTGCCCAAGTTACAGTGAAAGAGGAGGTAGTTGAGACAATGGATGGGCTAAAAATTGATAAAGAGGTATTAGAAATGCAGGCTATATTTAAAGTTGATAAGTCACCAGGACAGAATGAGATGTATGAGGATATTAAGGGAAGTAAGGGTTGAAATTGCAGAGGCACTGGCCATAATCTCCTTAGATACAGGGGTGATGTCGCAAGACTGGAGATTTGCAAATGTTACACCCTTGTTTAAAAAAAAAAGGCGCAAGAATTAGCGCAGCAACCAAAGGATAGAAGATTGGTTAGCTAACAGGCAGCAGAGACTCGGGATAAGTGGGTCATTTTCTGGTTGGAAAGCTGTAACTAGTGGAGTACCACAGGGATCAGTGCTGGGGCCTCAACTATTTACAATCTACATCAATGACATGGATGAGGGGACCAAATGTTTGGTTGCTAAGTTTGCTGATGGTACAAAGATAGGTCGGAGAGTAAGTTGTGATGAGCTTATAAGGAGTCTGCAAAGGGATTTAGATAGGTTAAGTGTGTGGGCAAAAATTTGGCAAATGGAGTATAATGTGGGAAAATGTGAACTTGTCCACTTTGGCAGGAAGAATAGAAAACTGTAAATTATTTAAATGGTGAGAGATTTTGCATTACTCTGCAGTACAGAGGGATCTGGGTGTCCTGGTACATGAACCACAGAAAGTAAATATGCAGGAAGGCAAACAGAATGTTGTCGTTTATTGCAAGAGGAATGGAATATAAAAGAAAGAAGTTTTGCTACAGTTGTACAAGATGTTGGTGAGACCACATCTGGAGTACTGCGTACAGTTTTGGTCTCCTTACTTAAAAGATATAATTACATTCGAAGCAGTTCAGAGAAGGTTTACTCGACTGATTCCTGGGATGAAGGAGTTACCTTGTGAAGAAAATTTGGATAGATTGGGCCTGTATCCATTGGAGTTTAGAAGAATGAGAGATGACCTTATTGAAACATATAAGATCTTGAGGGGACTTGACAGGGTGGATGCTGAGAGGATGTTTCCCCTTATGAGAGAGACCAGAGCCAGTGGACACGTTTCAAAAATAATGGGTCTTCCATTTAAAGCAGAGTTTAGGAGAATTTTCTTTCCTCTCAGAGGGTAGTTAGGCTGTGGAATTCTCTTCCCTAGAGAGCAGTGGAGGCAGACTGAGTTAGATAGATTCTTCATTGACAAGGGAGTCAAAAGGTTTAGGGGGTAGATAGGAAAGTAGATTGGAGGTCACAATCAGATCAGCCATGATATAATCAAATGGCAGAGCAGGCTTGAGGGGCCGAATGGTCTACTGCTGCTCCTAATTCGTATACCAGTCAGTTTAACATCGGCAGTGGGAAAGCTTTTAGAAATGATGATACATGACAAAATTAATAATCACTTGAACAAATGTGGATTAATTAAAGAAAGCCAGCATGAATTTGTTAAAGGCAAATCGTGTTTAACTAACTTGATTTGAGTTTTTTGGTGAGGTAACAGAGAGGGTTGATGAGTGGACTGCAGTTGATGTGGTGTACATGGACTTCCAAAAGGTGTTTGATGAAGTGCTTTTTAACAAGCTTGTCAGCAAAGTCAGAGCCCATGGAGTAAAAGGCTCAGGAGCAGCATGGATACAAATTTGGCTGAGTGACAGGAAACAGAGAATAGTTGTGAATGGTTGTTTTTCAGGCTGGAGGAAGCTATATAGTAGAGTTCCCAGAGATTGGTGTTAGGGCCACTGCTTTTCTTGCTCTATATTAATGAGCCAGACTTGGGTGTGCAGGGCACAATTTCAAAATTTGCAGATGAGACAAAACGTGGAAGCATTGTGAATTGTGATGAGGATCATGAAAAATTTCAAGAGAGCGTAGACAGGCTGGTGGAATGGGCGGACAAGTGGCAGATGAAATTTAATGCATAGGAGGAAAGAGAAGTGACAAAGGGGTGCAGGAGCAAAGGGACCTGGGTGTATATATGCACAAGTCATTGAAAGTGGAAGAGCAGTTTGAGAAACCGGTTATTAAAACAGTCGGGATCCTGGGTTTTATAAATAGAGGCATAGAGTACAAAAGCAAGGAAGTTATGATGTATAAAACACTGGTTCGGTCTCAACCGAAGTATTGTGTCCAATTCTGGGAACCACAATTTCGGAAGGATGTAAAGGCATTCGTGAGGGTGCAGAAAAAAATCACGAGAATGGTTTCAACAATGAAGAACTTCAGTTACGTGGATAGTTTGGCGAAGCTGGCGTTGTTCTCTTTGGAGAAGAGAAGATTGAGAGGAGATTTGATAGAGGTGTTCAAAATCATGAGGGGTCCAGACAGAGTAGTTAAGGAGAAACTATTTCCATTGGCAGAAGGGTCGAGAAGGAGAGGACACTGATTTAAAGTGATTGACAGAGAATCAACGATGACATAAGGAAAAGCTTTTTTATGCAGCGAGTGGTTAGGGTCTGGAATGCACTGCCTGAGAATGTGGTGGAAGCAGGTTCAATTGAGGCTTTCAAAAGAGAATTGGATATTTATCTGAGGAGAAAAGATTTGTAGGGCTATGGGGAAAGGCAGTTGTGTCGGACTAGATGAGTTGCTCTTGCAGAGAGCCGGCACAAACACGACGGACCTAATGGCCCCCTTTTGTGCTCTAACCATTCTATGATTCTATGATTAATAAATGTTGGAATTCAAGGAACATTTCCGTGCAGCCCGCAAGCATAACCTTGAGCATCCAGTTGCCTGCCATTTTAATTCTCCACCATGCTCTCATGCTGACATCTCTGTCCTTGGCCTACTGCAGTATTCCAGTGGAGCACAGTGCAAGCTTAAGGAACAGTACCTCATCTTTTGATTAGGTACTTTACAGCCTTCGGGTATCAACATTGAGTTCAGCAATTTCAAAGCGTAATCTCTGCCCCCCATTTTGTTTCCTTTTCTTTGCATGTTCCAGTCTTTTTTTTTTAGAGATACAGCACTGAAACAGGCCCTTCGGCCCACCGAGTCTGTGCCGACCATCAACCACCCACTTATACTAATCCTACGCTAATTCCATATTTCTACCACCTCCCCACCTGTTCCTATATTTCCCTACCACCTACCTATACTAGGGGCAATTTATAATGGCCAATTAACCTATCACCCTGCAAGTCTTTGGCATGTGGGAGGAAACCGGAGCACCCGGAGGAAACCCACGCAGACACAGGGAGAACTTGCAAACTCCACACAGGCCGTACCCAGATTTGAACCCGGGTCGCTGGAGCTGTGAGGCTACAGTGCTAACCACTGCGCCACTGTGCCGCCCTTCATCTTGTTTCCTTGTGTTTTCTCTTTCGGACTGTAGCTGTTCATTATTCTACCATTCATACCTCCTCTGGACACCTCTTGTGTCTCTTTACTTATCCCATTATTACCGGCTTTGGCTCTGCCCCACCAACTCTTTTGTCATTTAATGTCTCCTGTCGTCCGCCCTATTGCAGACCTGTCCTTTTGTTCTTTTTCCACCCTCCTCCATTTGAGCTGCTCAAACCCTATTACATTTTTAACTTTTTCCAGTTCTGATGAAAAGTCAATGACCTGAAACGCTAACTCTGTTTCTGTCTCCATAGATACTGCCAGACCTTCTATTTCCAACATTTTCTGTTTTAATTACCAAATTGCTGGTAATATTTAACATAGACCAGTTCCCTTTCACATTAAATTGAACAAGGAGTACAGCTATTCTGGCCACTTTGTAAGCAGTAATTGCCACAGGAACGGAAATTCTTACCTACGGTAAATGATAGAATCATTTTTGTGAGCACAGGACTTCGGTTGTGGCATTGTTGCAGGGAGATGAAATTGTAATAATGAAGGGGAGAGGGGATGGATGGAAAAGGGAAGGGGCAATCAATGGTATTGAAGAGGAGATTAAAATGGGGAAGCAGATGGCAATGAAGAGAAGAGAGTTTGGGAAAAGTATGATAATGAAGGAAAGAAGAAAGGGCAGAAGTGGGATGAATCAAAGCATGAACTTGGGAACAAGTGTGCCAGCTTGAATTCAGTTGAAGGCAGGAGAGGAGTGCCAAGTTGATCCTAACAAGGAGAGAGAAAGGACCAATGGTACAACCTGGGAGAGTTTGAATTGGAGTGTGTCTGAAAAGGGGAGGAGTTGGATGGGGTACAATATCTCTGTGAATGGATAGACTACTCTGTAACATGTGGCAAGGGGCAGGGGTTGGACGTGGAAAAGTGACTGTGAAGTAACAACAACAACTTATATTTCTATAGCACCTTTAATGTAATAAAACCTCCCAAGGTGCTTCACAGGAGAGTTATAAATCAAGATTAGACACCAAGCCACATAAGTTGATATTAAGGCAGATGGCCCAAAACCTTGGCGAAAGAGGCAGGTTTTTAGGAGCATCTTAAAGGAAGAAAGAGAGATAGAGAGGTTTAAGGAGGGAATTCCAGAGCTTAAGGCCTAGGCAGCTGAAAGCACAGTCACTAATAATGGAGCAATTAAAATCAGAGATGCTCAAGTGGCCAGAATTGGAGGAATGCAGATATCTCAGAGGGTTGTAGGGCTGGAGGAGGTTACAGTGTTAAGGAGGGGTAAGGCCATGGAGGGATTTGTAAACAAGGATGAGAATTTTAAAATCAAGACATTGCTTGACTGGGGACCAGTGTAGGTCAGCAAGGGCAGGAATGATTGGTGAACAGGACTTCATGCAAGTAAGGACAAGGGTAAATTTGGAGGAGCTGATGCTCTGGTTGGTTAATTAAAAATCCAAGTCCAATTTTTTAATATCAGTAATCTTTTCAATAGTGAAGTATGAACATGTCCAAAATTAAGCAGAACGTATTAATGCAAAACATTTATTTTTTACCTGCCCCTTCTAGAAATGCACCACCAGTTTTGGATTTTTGTAGTTTCCCGAGAAATTACGCATTCTAATACAAATGGTGGAATGGTGAGGATATCTACAGCTTACGTTACAAAGCCCATTTTAACTTGTTATAGGCTTATAATCAGGGAGTTTCTTGAGTAGTCAGTTTTTTTGAAGCTGTTAGTCATCCTTTGCTGGTTTTCTAAGTTGACATGCAGGAACCTGCAGGGCTTCATTGGGCAGTTCCGAAGTCCGCCCCCTCGTCCTCACTGCAGAACCTGGTCAATGAATAAGAAAGGGTTGATCAAAACAGGGTGAAGTACGGTGGGACTCTATGTCCTGGGCCGCTTCGGTTACTGTGAAGGCCTGTTAGGAACCCTAGAAATACTCAGAAGACAGGGCTGTGGCAAACAAGTCCTCACCGGTAGAACGGGCGGAGGAAGATATGCCATCTGAAATATCTCAACGGCTGTTCTGGTGGACGAAGGCTGCAGCAGAAGAAAACCCTCCAATCGTCTTGGTGTCCTTGCCATTGGATCAAGGTGTCGTTCTGTCAAGATAAGTGTGGAAGCTGGTGTGCATCGGTTTCTCCACGTTAAAAGATGTCACACACAGGTGTCTTCCTTTCCAAGTACATCTTCCAAGCCCTTTGGCAACCAGCAAATGGTGACAGGAGCAGGATTGTGTTGTCTGGAAGCTTCTATTCAGGACCTGGCACAGAGGCAGCAGTAAAAAGATGGTTGTCTAGCACTTGGATAAGGCAGGGGTGCCTTTCAGCAGCTGTAATTGCGACTGAGCAGACCACTTTAGGATCCACTCTGCTCACCCCTTAGTGGGAAGGGGGCTAGAAAAGGTGCCCTAAACATAGTCTGCCTCACCTCTCCCAATTGGATAGCTGCGTCCAGAGAGATCACTTTCTGCGGTAGAAATGCACAAAAGACACAAGTAGTAAAGTTGGGACTTGGAACATCAGGACCGTAATGGACACACCCGCGAATGAATGCCCGGAGCGTCGCACTGCGTTTGACACCCGAGAATTACGGCATAATGACATTGACATCGTCGCTCTGAGTGAGACCCAGCGAGCTGGAGAGGGGCAGTGCAAGGAACACCGAGGCGGCTATATTTTCTTCTGGAAGGGAAAATCAGAAGGAGAATGCAGAATTCACGGAGTTGGATTTACCATCGAGAATGAACTTGTCAACCAGCTTCATGAATTCTCTCTTGGAAACATTGAGCACCTCATAACTGTTTGTCTCATACTGGTAAGGAGCCAATACATCACCGCGATCAGTGCATATGCCCTAACTCCAGACGCCGGCAACGAAACAAAGGAAGATTTCTATGTTAAACTTGATCAAGCTTTCAGTAGGGTTCCGAAGGGGGACAGGCTTATTCTTCTCAGGGGCTTCAACGCCAGAGTTGGAAGAGATTCCAATCTCTGGAATGGAACCATTGGCAGGGAAGGAATTGGAAATGTCAACTCAACATCATTCTTCCGCTTGTCAAATTTGCAGAACATGGGCTCATGATCACCAATGCCCTGTTGCACCAAAAGAAAAAATACAAAATGTCATGGCAGCATCCATGGTCCAAACACTGGTGCCTGATCAATTATGTCATCGTTTGTGCCCAGATCGCAAAGGTGTTGGCAGTACCTGAGCAACGACAGGAGCTGATGACTGCTGGACTCATCACTGACTTATTCATGCGAACATACAAATTAGGAGCAGGAGTAGGCCATTTGGCCCCTCGAGCCTGCTTTGCCATTCAGTAAGTTCATGGCTCAACTACTCCACATTCCTACCTACCCCCAATAACTTTTCACCCCTTGCTTATCTATCTACCTCTGCCTTAAACATATTCAAAGACTCTGCTTCCACTGCCTTTTGAGGAAGAGAGTTCCAAAGGCTCACGACCCTCTGAGAGAAAATCTTTTTCCTCATGGCTGTCTCATATGGGCGACCCCTTATTTTTAAACAGTGACCCCTTGTTCTAGATTCTTCCACAAGGGGAAACATCCTTTCCGCATCCACCCTGTCAAGACCCCTCAGGATTTTATACGTTTCAATCAAGTCACCTCTTATTATTCTAATTCCAGTGGATACAAGCCTAGCCTGTCCAATCATTCATTGTAAGACAGCCTGCCCATTCCAGGTATTAGTCTAGTAAACCTTCTCTGAACTGCCTCCAATGCATTCGTTCAATCATGTCCATCAAACTGGCTCCAAATGACGGATGCAACAGAAGAGATGTCCATGAAAGATCAACGTCAAAGCTCTGAAGGATCCAATCAAAAGAGACCAATTCCAACAATGCCTTAGGGAAAAACAATCAAACATCAATCAAGAACAGAAGAGTGTCCACAGCACTTGAGATGTCCTTAAGTGCAATATCATCAATTCCTGCAGATACACTTGGCTTTTCTGTCAGGAAACTGGTTTGATGAAAATGATCAGGACATCAACAAACTGATCGCAAGTGCAAGATTTTCTGTGCCTGGCAGAATGACCCAAACTCAAAGCAAAAGAAACAAGCAATGGCAGAGGTACAAAGAAGCACCCACAGCATAAAGAACAGGTGGTGCAAGGCAAAGGAAATTCAGCATCTCCCTGACATGAATGATATCCGTGGCTTCTTCACTGTCACAAAGACCATTTATAGCCCAAGTACTCAAGGACCAGCTCCTTTGAGGCGTGAGGATGGGGGAGATCTGATCAAGGAAATGAAAGCTGTCAATTCCTTTTGGAGGGAGCATTTTGAAGATCTTTTCAATCAAGAATCCATAGTTGACGAGTGTGTTTTCAACTCCATCCCACAACATCCAGTTAGAGACGAGCTTGGAACTCTGCCAACGCCTATGGAGGTAATGAAAGCCATCACACAAATGAAGAACAACAAAGTTGCAGGAGGTGATGGAATCCTCGCTGAAATCTTTAAGCATGGAGGAGAGGAACTAACATTACTGCATGTTACATGCATGCATGCATGTTACATCCTACATCCTACAGATCTGGAATGAAGAGGAAGTTCCAAATGATCTCAAGGATGGAATGATTGTGACAATCTTCAAGAAAGTAGACAAAACCAACTGTGGAAATTACAGAGACATCTCCCTGCTCTCCATTGCAGGAAAGATCATACAAGAACCCTTTTGAACCGACTCATTGCACTTGCTGAAGAGAAACTCCCACTCCCTGAATCTCAATGTGGGTTTAGGCCTTCAAGAAGTACTGCTTTTCACAGCTCGCCAATTGCAGGAAAAATGTCGCGAATCACATCAACCACTCTACATAGCATTTTTTGACTTGCCAAAGGCCTTCAGCTCTGTAAATCATGAGGCACTGTGGAAGATTCTGTTGCAATATGGATGTCCTCTAAACTTGGTCACCATCCTTTGCCTGCCTCATGATATGCAAGCGTGATCCTTAGCAATGGATCCATTACAGACCCCTTTGAATTTAAGACAGGAGAAGAAGGTTGTGTCATCGTCTCTTTTTTTTGATCTTCCTAGAAGCCATGCACCGTCTGACTAGAGACAAGCTCCTTGCTGGAGTGCAGCTTATTTATCGAATCATCAACATATTTACTGAGGCATATGAGAAGATGGGACGTACACTGAACATTCAGAAAACCAAAGTCTTCCATCATCAAGCTGCAAATGGAGACTCCCCAGCCCCATTGTTTGGGATTCATGATGAGTGCCTGGAAAATGTGGTACACTTCTGGTATCATAGAAGTTATCTTTTACTGAAGGCTGACATTGACGAAGAAATCCAGAATTGTCTGAAATCTGCTGGTGCAGCCTTTGGCCACCTGAGGAAGTGAGTGTTTGAAGATCGCGACATCAAAACTTCAACCAAACTCATGGTCTACCATGCGGTCGTGATTCCTACCTTGCAGAATGGGGCTGAAACATGGACAACGTATAGGAGGTATCTGTAAGCACTGGAGTCATTTCATCAACAGTGACTGTGGAAGATCCTACATATCAAGTGGGAGGACAGGCGCACCGCCATCAGTGTCCTCTCACAAGCAGGCACCACAAGTATCAAGGCTTTGATTATCCGCCATCAGCTTCATTGGTTGGTCATATAGTTCAGATGTCAGATACCAGGCTCCCAAAGCAGGTCATCTTCTCCCAGCTCAGTCTGAGCAGATGCACCAGAGGAGGACAGAAGAAGTACTTCAAGGATGTGCTGAAAGCCAACATGAAGAAATGCAACATTGACATCAACTCCTGGGAGACCATCACCCTGGACTGAACCAGTTGGAGGCAGAGTCTGTGGGAGGGATCCCAGCATTCTGAGACCCAACAACAACAAAATGAAGAGGAAAAGCGAGAGCAGGGGAAAGAACAAGACATGACCTGAATTAATAATACACGACTAGACATCCCACATGACAACAAATGCCCTCCTTGCCATAAAGTCTGTGGATCCCGAATCAGCCTCATAGCCACCTTTGGACTCACAGAAGACAATCATCCTTGCCTGTGAGGGATAGCCAATAATATAATAATTGGGCAGTTCCAAGTCTCTGACATTTATGCCTTTTTTTTTACTGTACCATTTATATCAGTGCAATGAAAATCTCAGCAGTGCTGTTTTCAGGATTTGGGCTCTGTGCTTATGACCTTTGTCAAAAAAATTTCTGGTCAGTTTACCGAGCTATCTTATTTATTTAGAATTAATCAACATATTCCCTGATCTTTTCAACTAAATAACAATGGAGCTAGCAAAAGTATCTTAACCCAGTAAGGCAGTTAATTGAAAGATGCTAATAGTGAATTCATACCAAGCCAGAGCTTGGAGAGAGGTTTGGTTGGTCAAAAGCAATGTTAAGCCCAGTGTTACTTGTGGTAATTTTGAGGCTATTTGAGTTGCCGATTTAGCAGTTGAATGTGACTTGTCCTCATCCGTAACATTGTAATCACAGAAAAAACCTTCAAAGCTGTACTCTGAATTGAGAAATGGGGAGTACTTCTGTTATGGTGAGTTATTTCTTTCCACTGCTTTGTAATCCATGTTAAAAACTAAATCAGTTTAGATTAACTGGTGCTAAAATATGCAGGTATTTTGGAAGCAGCAAAGAACTTTCATATCTGAAACACTTGAGGCCTATCCTTCCCTGAGTTGAAGGAAGGCAGTACTGAGAAACGTAAGACATTCGTTTCTGATTATAGAATTCAATTGTCTGAATATTGGAATTGGCTTTATTTTCTATTTTCTCAGGTGCTGCATCTCTTTTTAAAATTTTCACAAGAATAGAACAAACTGCTGGACCCATTTTTCTTTCCAAAAATCAGCTTTGGATGATACCCTATCCAGAGGCTGTGTTTTAGGTATACTCAGTATTGGCAGGATTTACAATAGAAGATTATCCATGCTACAGCTGAGGTGCAGCATGTATACAGTTATTTGCCACTTTATGGTATTGGCTACACCAATGGTTCAGTGATTTATCCAGTGAGCAGATGAATTAGGTCAGGTCAAGTCAGGTTCGAACTCAGGTCCGCATTGATGGATTGATCTCATCTGGTGTGGTAATCAGTGCCATATACTTGACCTTGGTAAAGAGCAAAATTAGACCAGCTTCCTGCTCCTGATCATTAAACATTTCTGGAAGTGTGTGTGTGTGTGTATACCCGTGGACTTTGTATGTATGTTGGGAGAGGATGGGACCAGACTTGTCTAAGGTTGAGTAAGCTGCTAATACTGTGCAGGTTCACAGATGGCAAATTAGAGGGCAAGTGATCAATGTGCTCTTCTTGTTCACCTATATTTTGAGGACTTCTCTAAGATTTCCACTGGTCTGGTATCAAAACTGGACTGTAGTGCCCATGGCGTGCCTTGGTGCATGGGCATCTGTTTCTTGTATGGAAGATCATTCCGGCAGAGGCCTGCCATGGATGCCAGGAGGGGCCGGGCCTGATCTTCCCAGCGGTGGCAGCAGCCCCCCCCCACCCCCACCACAGCTGCTGGGCAACAGAACCCGCGCTACCAAATGTAAATTAATAAAATCAATAAATCAACACGCCTTTAGCTGCGATCTTCAGTGCGGTGGCTGGCACTCCCACACCTTCACTTCCCCCGTCTGGGGAAAGTCGGCGTGACACTGGTGGGGAGGGGTGGGGGAGGAAGTTAAGATCTTTTGTGCAGAGTTGGGGTGGGGGGAATGGGATCAAATAATCATCATTAGTGTAAGGGATGGTGGGAAGGGGTGAACTGTGAACTTTGTACAGTTTGGGGGTGGGGGGTGGGGTGAAGGTCACATTCCAACGGTTAGTGTTTTGGGGAGGAAAGGCAGATACTTAATTGTTATTGGGGGAGGGGTGGGAAAGGGACAATAGAATTTAATTCCATACATTTTGGGGAGGTATCTCTTTAAAAATTTAAATTAAACAGCAGGGCTGGCTGTCCTTTAAAACTGGCGCCAGCGCCTGCGCACAGGCAGTTGACGCCATAGCAGGCATCGGACAGCCCTCCCCCTCTACTGATTTGTGGGCGGGGGGTGGCGGGCTGACCCAAGGTATTTAAATGAGCCACTGCGCAGTAGATCGTGGAAGCTCTGCAGTGTACAGGCCACCAGGGCGGCGGGCACTGAAAATCCAGCCCACTGTCTGAAATCATCATTTTCAAGCCAAGTGAGAAATGGCATTTGGAGAGTAATGTTTCCTCTTAGGCCTATAAAATTTCATTAGAAATCTGATCGTTTTACAGGCAAGAGTGCCCTGGTATAAGATTAGATGTCATGAAATGGCTCAGAGTACACTTAGAGTTTGAAGTGGATAAGCTTTGATTACTGTTCAGACCACTGTACTTGATTTCAGGATTAAGTGAACCAGTTCCAATTTAATGGAAGACATCCAGTATCTAACTCATGATTGTGACTAATGAGATAATTCTGATTTTGCATTCTAATGGTTATGTTTTAATGGCTTATTTAAAAGGTACATGGGCGTTTACCACATTTCTTTCATCAAATGCAGGCTGATTATTTGTGTAAACTTTGATTTTATTTAGACCTTTTAAGAGGAGCTGGAACAGGCCCTTTGATGACGCGAATGAGACAATGTATATTTAGTTTGACTGCCACAGTTTCCAGTAGCACTACAGATGTTGTGTGTCCATTATTGTTTTAGTCCCTTTTAAAGAAAAAAAATAAGATTGAAAGGTCAGTTAGTGTCTCCATCGGTTCTGTTTATGCCTCCTTTTTGGTTCTGTCTTCCTCTTGCTGACTTCCCTTACATTTGGTTAGCAGTCTGCACCACTTTTAATAGGAGTTTCCTATGTTTACATTTTTTTTAAAAATTGGGGACAGCTGATGCCATGGCAGAAATTCTGATCAGGCAAGTTCCAAGAACATTGATCTGAATTTGTACACATAGTGCATTGAATCATTTGACAAAGATTGAGTGTATTGAAAATGTTCCTTTTCTCCTACCCTACAATTTCACACAACCAATATTTGAATCTCATTAACAAGGCTCCAACTAAACTGTGTGCTGCATTTTCTTCCATTATCTCAGTTCCTGCAATTCTTAAAGAACAGATATTGGATAATAAATTATTTCTGATAAACTGTATGGTATAAATTCTAGTCAGGTGCTTCCTTGTGTGGATTCACTATGTGATAAATGACTGTAAGGTTGTATAATCAGAGCTCCAAGCACACCAAGAACAATAACAACTTGCATTTCTATAGCGCTTTTAATGCAGTAAATTACAAGGCTCTTCGCAGGAGTGTTATCAAATCAAGTTTTTGCAGGCTTGAATGCTGACTACTTGAGTAAGAAGAATTTTAGAATCACAACCAGATGGTGGTCCCCTATCTTAAATGGTTTGTATATGTGGATGGATATATTTTATTACTTACATTAAAACACTGCCCATGTAGCAACATTCTGAAGGGTTTGCACCCAGAGATGGAGCGATGAGCATAATGTTTCATGGCAGAATGTTGTGTGACAGGACCATCCTAAAACAAAAGTTAACTAGACACCTTTGTAAACATGCAACAACGAAAATAATTTCAAGAAAAATGCTGTAAGATGTTTGTGTTTGGATTAAAATTGTAAAGTAAGTTTAGTTATGAGATGAAAGCTCCAGATGCTTCAAAGCACAATGAACAACTGCATTTAAGAACACAATCCTGAAAACTAATTGAGATACCAAGCTCTTTAAATAAAACACTATTCTGCACAAAATGAACAGACAGTCCAAAAAACTGTAATCGCAAAATCTAATGAGGTAGACAAATGCTAAATTGAGAGCACAATGCTCAGAAAGTGAATGCCAAAAGCACGAGACAAATGTTGGATGCCAGGCGTCCTCGCTTGCTGCAAAGGCAAAAATTTGACATTACAATCCCTGCCCCTCTCCACACATCGCATTGAGGAAACAATGACCCATGTACACACCCTCCCACCTTAGTGACACAAATTTCCACATCCTACACCACCCCATTCAGACAGACCCCTCCTTGCTCTTTCACACTCCTTTCACTTTGCCCTTTCCTCCTCTCTCTCCACTATACCTTCCTTACTGTTGCCTCTCTACCCCAACTTTCTCCCCTTCCCTCCCCCAGCATCAAGGAAGATTGAACATATGAATATAGGTAGATAGAGAGATAGATATATTTCTTAATGCTAAAGGGATTAAGGGACATGGGGAGAAAGTGGGAACAGGGTAGTGAATTAGATGATTAGCCATGATCTTTTCTAAATGGTGTAGCAGGCCCGAAGGGCCGAATGGCCTACTCCTCCTATTTATCTATGTTTCTATATGACTTGAAAATGGTGAGTTAATTCATATGCATGCCTTAGTCCAATTATCCACGGCCCACCAACTTTACGTCATCTGAAGCCTACACTCAGTCTTGGCTTTCTGTGTGTAATGGCACAGGAGATGGAAGAGCAAAATTTAAACACTTTTTCTGCATTTGTCATGTATTTTCTCCCCACTTTAATCCTCATTTCGCAGTCACAAGCCAGCACAGGGAGCTAGCCAATGCTGCTCTATACTGATTGGGGAGGAAGAGTAGCTAAAGATGGCTCCTTCTCTGAATTTCCTTCCTTGCGGACAACAAAGCAGCTGCCTATGTTTACTGCTTCCTTCTTACAGCATGGCTAAGATTCTGAAATCATCCGTTAGGAATCAGGAGAGCAAACTGCACCCATTATTCAAGAGAACATTTTGTTGGTATCATGGTAACACACTTAAAAACAATATTTTAACATTTAGCTTCTCTTACCTGTTGACAGGAAGGAGCTGTGGTATTAACTGGCAATGAGGTTAATTTCTAGCTATAAACAGTTGTAAAAGTAACCACAAGATGGTTCTCAATTGTAACCAAGGCCACTGGTCTGTGGGTTTTCATTGAAAAACGGATGGGATTGTGGAATTTGGTTCCTGAAAACATCAGGAGAGATATATCAAAGCAAAATACAGCATTTTTTGTATATTTGAAATGAAAGGAGAATGTGTTGGAAATACTCAGCAGGTCAGGCAACATCGTTGAGAGAGGAACAGAATTAACATTTCAGATCAATAACCTTTCATCAAAACTGGAAGATATTAGAGCTTTAACAGTTTTTAAGCAGTTACAGAGCAGAGGCAGAGAGAGGGAGTTTGAGGATGAGGAGGGGAGGAAAGAACAAAAGGGAACGTCGATGATAAGGTTGAAAGCATAGTGATTAAATGACAAAAGGGATGATGGTGCAAGGCAAAATAGAGTGGTAGTGGGACAAGTAAAGAAACAAAATCTAACCTTTCTAAACTTTCCATTGGTTGGAGTCATAACTCGTACAAAGGAAAATAGTTGTGGTTGTTGGTAGCCAATCATCTCAGCCTCAGGGCACTGCTACAGGAGTTCCTCAAGATAGTATCCTTGGTCCAACCATCTTCAGCTGCCTCATCAATGACCTTCCCTCCGTCATAAGGTGAGAGTGTGAGGGATGTTCACTGTTGATTGCATAGTATTCGGTTCCATTTGAAACTCCTCAGATACTGAAGAAGTCTGTGTCCATATGCCGCAAGAACTGGGCAACATTCAGGCTTGGGATGACAAGTGGCAAGTAACGTTTGCAACGCAGAAGTGCCAGGCAATGACCATCTCAAACAAGAGAGAATCTAACCATCTCCCTTTGTCATTCAACACCATTACCATCACTGAATCCCCCACCATCAACATTCTGTGGGTTGCCATTGATTGGAATCTTTGGGCTGGATTTTATGAAGCCCACAGGCTCTCTGGTGAGCAGGGGGGTGCGGGGGAGGGGGGTGGGGGCGGGTGGGTAGGGTAGGGGGGGCCTGAAGATGGCTCAATTTTTCCGGGCCCACCGTGATCCTCAGTGCTGTGACCGGCACTCCAACGCCTTCAGTTCGCCATTTTGGGAAGGCCAGCGTGACACTTGTGGGGAGGAGTTAAGAATTCTAGTGCGGGGCTGGGGATGTGGACAGGGTCAAATAAATGTAATGAGTGTAGGAGATGGTGGGAAGGGGTGAACTTCAAACTTGGTGCAGTCTGGTCAAGGGAGGTCAGATTTGAAAGGTAAGTATTTTGGGGTGGAAAGGGCCAATAGTTATTGTAATTGTTATTGAGTGGTGCGAAAGGGGCGTTAGGAATTTATTTGATAAATATTGGGGGGCTATATCTTTAAAAGTTTAAATATGTCGGCAGGGCTGGCTGCCCTTGAAAAATGACACATTGCCAGGGACGGACAGCCCGCCCCGTCTACATGATTTGGCCTGCGCCCCGGTTATTTAAATGAGCTGCCACGCAGGAATTGCGGCAGTTCTTTGGCGTGTGGCCTGTATGTGCGGGCCACCATTTTTTGAGCTCACCGCTGCTCTTAAAATTCAGCACTTTATTAGACCAGCCGCATTAATATTGTGGCTACAAGTGAAGGTCAAAGGCTCTGTATTTTGTGGTAACTGACTCACCTCCTGACTCCCCAAAGCCTTTCCACTATCTACAAAGGACAAGTCAGGAATGTGATGGAATACTCTCCACTTGCCTGGATGAAGGCAGCTCCAACAACATTCAGGAAGCTTGATTGGCACCCTATCCACCACCTTAAACATTCATTCCCTCTATCACAGTGGCAGCAGTGTGTACTATCTACAAGATGCACTGCAGCAACTTGCCAAGGCTCCTTTGACAACAGCTTCCAAACCCACGAGCTCTACCATCTAGAAGATCAAGGGCAGCAGGTGCATGGGAATGCCAGCACCTGCATGTTCCCCTGCAAGTCACGCACATCACGCTTGGAAGTATAGCACCATTCCTTCATCATCACTGGGTCAAAATCCTGGAACTCCTTCCCTAACAGTGGGTGTACCTACATCACATGGACTGCAATGGTTCAAGAAGGCAGGTCACCACCACCTTCTCGAGGGAAATTAGGGATGGGTAATAAATGCTGGCCTTGCCAAAGATGCCCACATCCCATGAACAAATTTTTTAAAAATGAGTCCAGAGCAGCTGTAAATGACAATGAGCTGTTATATAAATGGGATTCTTTCTTTGATTCATTTATGTCTTTCAGTGGACATAGCCTGCGAAAGAAATGCACTGAGTCTGCTTACTGAATTGTGTTCCTCCCAATATAAACATGTAGTTCCCGCAAAAAAGGAAAATTAGTATTTAGGGTTAAAAGTACATTTGTTGCCATCAAAAACCATAAAGAAGGCATTGCCATGATGGAGAAGGCAGTGCCATTGGCTTCGGATGAGGTGGTTATATATCTGATGGCTCAAATATTAGAATTTATCCCACAATTTTTGTTCTGTTGAGCATTTCCTCTTTTATTAATTACAGCACTGCCAATAAATGGAACTTTCAACAAAAAATGTCAGCCTGATGGACCGGTACCACACTAAAAATATAAGTACTTGCTGACAGTTAGCTCACAACTGTGTTTGAACACCTCTGTCTAATAAGACACTTCACTGGTTTAATAAGTCTGGCAGTGTTTGCAGATTCCAAAGATTGGTAGAAATACATGACCCAATCCACTCAGTTTCCATTTTATTAACCAGTGTAGATCAAGACTGACATTTCAGATGACTTGTTAAATATTAGGCCGGTAGCGTAAGTTGTCCAAAAGGGATCAGGAATTGAACAAGATTATAGTTTAGGAGAATTGTCAGATTACCTGCATGCAGTAGAAATGACGGGAAAAGCTAATGTGCAAGAGCAAAAGCTTGTTCTGAAAGATGGCATGGAAAACTGCAGAAATATGTTCAGTCTGACTTTTATTCATTTCTATCCTCCAGTTTTTTTTTTTTGCATTTTGTCATTCAATGTTTAAAACTACAGTTCTCTCAGTTGTAGTGTTGGTGTCTGAGACATTTATGGGAGGGAGCCAGGGAACACTGTTGCACAGTATGTGGGCAATGCCGGGAACACAGAAATCCTGCCAAATTTAACAGCCGGACCTTGCTATCATTTGTTTTACTCGGTTTCCCGCCCAGCAGCTGGCCAGATTGACAGGCTGGCTGGCTGCCAGGTAGGAGAGCCAGCTGTGGAAGGCAGCAGCCCAGCAACTGGGAAAGATTAGTCTTGGTGGAGGAGTCTTTGGCAGAGGTCAGATTGGTAATCGGGAGGAGGGGTTACCGGGAGAGATTGCGAGTTTGGAAGCAGGATGGACTCGACCAATTGTGGCAGGATTTGCTCAAGGGACAATAGCTGGGTAGGTTGGAGTGGGGAGTGGGAAATGTTGCTCCTCCTGGCTTGTTGGATGCTGATGATACTATGGCCGGAATCTCTTTGAACTTCACTCTTTGGCACATATCAACTGCAAATGTGCCATCCGAGATGCATGCTCACAATTTACTTGTGTCTGCATGGTGGACCTTGGCCATTCCTCCAGGTTGCTCAATTCGAATTGCTCAAGTATCAAGGAATGGCGTCAGACAGGCAAACCCCAAGTCAGTCTGGAGATTGAGATTCTTTTTATTCACCCAAAGTATGGAGATGCAGAAGAGACTTCTAGCAATGTTACGTTGATTAATTCTTCAAAATCAAGTTGGTGAAGTATTAAGGGTATTGAAAGTTACTGAGAAGTATAGATAAACATGTGGGAAGTAACGGTCGACAGTTGAATGGTGGAAGTTAAAGGTTTGATATTGTAAATTTATCTTTGGCTGTCAGGGAGTACCTTTTCATGAAAAATCTATTGGATAAGATGGAACCCATAAATGAGAACATTTGTACAGGGCCACTAAGATGAATACCGATGTATTCTATTCCTTCTGATCTATTTAGCTTATCCTTTCAAAGAGCCTACAGAGGGATATAGATGGGTTGTGTGAGTGGGCAAGAGCATGGCAGATGGAATACAATGTGGTGAAGTGTGAAGTTATTCACTTTGGTAGGAAAAATAGAAAAGCAGAATGTCTTTGAATGGTGAGAGACTGGGAAATGTTTACATTCGGAGGGACCCGTATGTCCTTGTATATGAATCAAATGCAGGTACAGCAAGCAATTAGGAAGGCAAATGGTTTTGTTACAAAGGGATAAGAGTATAAGAGTAAAGAAGTCTTATTACAGTTATACAGAGCATTGGTGAGGCTGCACCTAGAGTACTGGGTATAGTTTTGGTCTCCTTACCTAAGGAAGGATGTACTTGCCCAACAGAGTGCGCAATGAAGGTTCACTAGACTGGTTCCTGGGATAATCTTATGAGAAGACATTGAGTAGACTGGGCCTTAATTCTCTGGAGTTTAGAAGAATGAGCAGTGATCTAATTGAAATTCTTAAGAGGCTTGACAGGGTAGATGCTGAGAAACTGTTTCCCCTGGCTGGGGAATCTAGAACACAGACCCTGTGTTCTAGATTCCCCAGCCAGGGGAAACAGTTTCTCAGCATCTACCCTGTCAAGCCTCTTAAGAATTTCAATTAGATCACCGCTCATTCTTCTAAATTCCAGAGATTTTTAGAATAAGGAGTTGACCAGTTAGGACTGAGATGAGGAGAAATTTCTTCACTCACATTTAGGAAGTTTGGAAACACTTTGGAATTCTCTCCCACAAGGAACTGTGGATGCTCATTTGTTGAGTATATTCAAGACAGAAGTCGACAGATTTTTGAATACTCAGGAAATTAAGGAATATGGGGATAGTATGGGAAGGTGGAGTTGACGTAGAAGATCAGCCATGATCTTGTTGAATGGTGGAGCAGGCTGGAAGGGTCAAATGAACTACTCCGGCTCCTATTTCTTATGTTGTTATAGAAACATACGGTTTCCCACCACCTACAGCATCTAACTCTCTCTTGAAAGATTTCACAGTTTGGCCTTACATACTTGGAAGAACATTCACTCTGTGTGAAGTAGTGCAGTCCTGGAATTGCTTTTTACCAGTTTGTACCTTGCCCCTTGTCCTTCAGCTGGTGTTTATTAGTGTGTCGCAAAAGTGACCATTTCTCATCCATGTTTCATTTTGTAAATATATTCTGCAATTTGATGGTAGCAGTGAAAGCCGCAGCAGGAGTGAGATAGATAAGCTTACCATATTATGGGAGGAGACTTTGTTCTTACCATCACCATCATAACGTCACAAAACCACAGGAAAATTGTAGATGATGGTGCAGTAAATGAGAGTTGAATTTGATTCGATTGCTTGCTTCCTGTCATGTAGTAAATAGCTTTTGTATTTGTACTTCCAAATCACAAGTTTTTTTTTGTCCTTGGTAGAACTTCACTTGAACTAGAACCAGTTATTTCATGGGCTGATGAAAAATATTTCAAAGGTTTGTTTCTTGCTCTTAAGATTGGATGTTTGTTGCATCGGGCCACTTACTGTTTTCCTTTCACAATCCATGTATTGGGTGTTGTATTTCTTTGCTAAACCATTTTTTAAAAAGTATCACCTAAGGAGGTGGTTGTGGAAAGCCCGCTAGCTATCAGCTCTGGTCATTACCACAAATGCAGGAAAAATAAGAGCACTGTGTCTTAGGTTAAAACATAGAAAAAGGTGCTGGATGATACAGTGTATTAGACAGTGACCTTTCGCCTCTAGGACCAGGGTTCAAATCCAAACCAATTAGGTTAAAACCTCATACAAAAGCAAAATACTGCGGATGCTGGAAATCTGAAATAAAAGCAGAAAATGCTAGAGATACACAGGTCAGCGAGCATCTGTGGAACAAGAAACCGAGTTAACGTTTCAGGTCTGTGACCTTTCATCAGAACTGGTAAAAATTAGAACTGTAATAGGTTTTAAGCAATTAGAAGGGAGAGAGTGGAAAAATAACAAAAGGGAAGGTCTATGATAGGGTGGAAGACAGGAAAAATTAAATGACAAAAGAGTTGGTGGTGCAAGACCGAAAGGAGTGGAAATGGGACAAGTAAAGAAACAAAAGATGTACCTAGAGGAGATGTGAATGGTAGAATGATGAACAACTGCCATCTGAAGGCATAAGCAAGGGATAAACAAGAGTAAAACCTAGACCTGCAAAGAATTAAAAGCAACAAAATGGGAGCAGAGGTTACTGTTACTGAAATTGTTGAATTCACTGTTGAGTACGGAAAGCTGTAAAGTGGCTCATCAAATGATGAGGTGCTGTTGCATGAGCTTACGTTAACGTAAGTTAAGACCTCTTTTGTCTGCCGGCTGTAAGAATCGGCAGAGTATACAAAATGGGTTTGAGCAGTCTCAATCCCTAGTGGGCATGAGCCTAAAGCACACAATTATCTCCTATTCAGCACAAAATCACAATCTCACTCAGAGAAGCCACAGGAGAGTTGGTGTGGGAAATGGAGAAAGTGGTGCAGGGGATTCTTTTCTGAGGTTGCGACTAAGGCCTGTTGTTGGTGCAGAGTAGAGGCTGCATACTTCTGCATTTGGCTGAGCCACACTTGAGATCCTCGACTTCTTGATGCTGATACCTGGTGCCTGGAAAGAGAGTTCTATTCCCCAGTGCTGACATTCCTCACCTTGATGAACACTAGCAAAAAGTGGCAAAGTAAGAATATTGAACAAAACCTACTATACGTCCAAATTTCTTGCAGGTGATTCATTTTAGAAAAAAAAATCTAGTAAACAGTTCAGCAAGTGCAGCTTTGAGACCATTTTATGGAGTGAGAGTGAATGCAACAACCATGATTAATGCAATGTATGATTTGACTTAAACCTATGTCATTATATTTTGCAGTATTTTGTGACAAATATTACATCACCACATTCCATGTTTACATGACAAAAACTGAATGTAAACAGTGATGGTGATATTGACCTTTTTAATACATCATACTGATTAGGCAAGACATTTCAATTATTGTTTTTCTTCCGTGTCAGGTTTACTCTGCAGTTGCCTCATTTTTTTTCTCTAAGCTGACCAACTCCATTATCTTTTTCTTTCCACCGAGCTGAACCTAGCAACAAATATAGTAAATTGCATGGTTACCTAATTCATAACAAACTGTAGGTTACCTCTGTCAATGGTAGGTCATTACCCTGTGTCACTGGGTCTCCAGAGTATGAAAGATGAGTCCATTCTCACATTTGCCTCATGTGGAAGTTTCAGTATGTTTCCTTTCTCTCTCAGTCTATGTAATGGTCTTTGTTAACGGCTGTGTTCCCTTTGCAGCTTTTGTGCTGGTGCAAAGGTTGTTCAATTAATTTGGAGATTCATTATGTTCTGTGCATCCTTTCTAATATCATTTAATAAGTATTTTTAAGAGGTTGTGTTGGTTTTTCATTCATTTTTCCTGAGTACATCTACCTGTGCAAATCTAGCCAAGAGATTGTACAATCCCATGTAACGGCATCAGGGAAGAAACCAACACAAAAAGCAGAAAATCAACTTGAGATCACTTGCTTTTTTATTTCCAAGATATTTAAATAAACAGGATATGTATTGGTAGTGGATGATTTATGAAGACTATTTCTGTAACTCGGATTTTAGCTTCAAAGATTCCACCAGTATCTTGAGGGAGTTAAAACATAAGCCACTGGTGAAACCCAGACAGCAGAAACCCATTCACAGACTCTGCCTCCTGACCAGATAAATCTAACATTGCTGTTTCTCCTCTCTTTACACAGTTGTTATTTTTCCTCAGTGTGGAAGAAAGTTAGTATTTTATGCCTATTTGTTGTACAGATGCAGTTTAAGAAAGTAATTGACCAAGATTCCAGCCAGATAATAATGTAACCTACATGCTGGAGGATATTTTAGCATTCAGTATTTAATATGCCGGCATGCTCATTGGACATGGTCTTTCTCCATTCAGGATTCCTGAAAGTCCCATTGACCAGGGACCTGCTGCTGCTGGAAGAGTGCGTGCATTAGAAGAGCAGCTTATAAAGGCCAAAGAGCAGCTAGAAATCTTTAAGAAGCGACCAGGCAATGGTAAGTGATTACGCTGTTCCACTGGGTCTGCAAAGTGTAAGAATTGAATTCATTTTTGGGAAACCTTTGCCTGATGTGGAAGTTTGTTTGTCTATTTCCCTTTCTCTCATGATCCGTGAAGTGGTCATTATTAACTGCTATATTCCCATTTCAGCTTTTGAAGTAAACTGTTGTTAAATTACCAATACTGTACACTTCATTGCTAAATAATGTGTAGGCTGCATTGGAAAACTAGACAATATCAATCAACAAAACAGCAAATATAGCAATCCCCCAGAAATATGCTGACAGAATAGTTACCAAGGAGCTTTTGTCACTTAAGCATCCTGAACTTGGGTCTGCCTGCTAGATAAATATTTCACCCTGTGGCTCCCTAACTAGCTTCCTGTTTCTGTCATGGTAGGAGTTAAACAGCCTGACCACATTAAATAAAGATGTAGATACGCAGTGCATGCAGTAGTCGTGGTTGTGACAACTATTAGAAGTGAAGTTGTTGTTTTGGCTGTGACTGGAGGGCTGGTTCGAAATGTTTAAGTTTGATGTTATATCTTGTTCTTTGACTGTATTGCTTTTTAAGAGACTTTTCTTGCTCAGTGTACAACAATCTGTCACACCAGAGTAGCTGACTTAAGCTTAAAATTTCAATGTGCAAGGGAAAAGGAGGTTCTATGAAATTACGGTTACAAATAACTGTTCTCTCAGACTGGAGCACGGAGCCATGCCAACATGCTGAGCAATTCTTATGCCATTCCATGTGTTTGTCTATTTTCTCCCTCCCCCTCTTCAACCAGGTGAAGAGGATGGTCAGACAGCTTAACTTCCCATACCTGCTCTCAATGTCACTGTGCCACTGGCTGATAGGAGGTGTAGTAATGTGTCAGTTTTTGCCTCACTTCCCTGAAACTTGACTAAGACCATGACATAATTCTCCCAATGGGGCAAAGTATTTGAAGTAGCAGGCAGCTCTTTGCTTCAAATTGGGCATTGAGTTTTAAAGTGGAATAACATAACATGCGATGTCCCCTCCCCAGGTGCTTTCTGCTGTTTCGTAAAATGTATTCTAATGGGTGATGCTGAATGCCATGAGATTCAGATCTTCCCCTCACACCAGGGTTTGCTGTGCTGAACTCAACTATGAATGGGTCAGAGTGGTTGCATATGAAGCCCTATGAAGTGCTGCCAGTTTGCATTTTGACCAGGAAGTGGCTGATCCAGGAAAAGCAGTTACGGATTGGGTACAGCAGGTGGTGATACATTAGGAATAAGACAGATTTTTACATCGCTTTGTAATTGTGCATGGATAGGAATGTTATTGCTGAAATAAACTGTCCCGCCACACCTCTCTTCATTATTGTTGACCACCTAATCCTCCCAGATAGCCTGAATATTTTCTGAATGCCTTATACTTTCTGAAAATGAACAGGGTGAGAGCTGATCCTTTATGGGCTGTGAAAATGAGGATACATTTTCTATCATTGAGCAATGCTGAAAGTGAATCTCTTCTGTGGGACCAAGGTTGAGTGTTTTTAATCTGGAATTATGCAGAATGTTCCTTGGGCTGCCCTCTTTACTGAAATAACATATAAAAATTGTAATTTTCTGCATTATTTGCTTTAATATTAAATGCAACCAGATCACCAGAGAGCTGAATTAGATTTTCAGCTGGTTAAATATTTAAATGCTAATGGCCCCTCATTTAACTTCAAATAGAGCAAGGCACTTTTGTTGGGCAAGCACATACTGTCAATGAGATGAAGTGATTCTAAACCCTCACTTGGAGCTTTTCCCTTGTGTAATTTATGTGGTGCAGCAGGTCCTGGGAAAGAACATGAGGAGCTGCGGCGTAAGATTGAGAATGGAGTGAAGGAGCTGTGGTTCTTTGTGCAGAGTGAAGTCAAAAAAGTGAAACACCTGGAGGGCGAGGAGGCACAAAGGCATGCGGATGCGTTGCTTGAGAACCTTGGCCACCAGCAGAGGTAAGGTCCACTCACCCCTCGACAACACGGCAATGTTGATAGCTTCTATTTTAATTATTTTGCAGAGCAGCTGTTAAAAGGCCATTAAAAGTCCCTTTAAGCTCATGGAACAACACTTCAACGCTGTTCCAGATGCACCGCTGCTTCAGAAAACTGCTTGAGATTTCAATGCGCATTGTACAATTTCTGACATTCCACAACATTGAATACAGCATCTGCAAATTTAAAAAGCAATATTTCTTTGCAATCCACAATTTAATAAAAAAAAAACCTCCACCATAGATTATTTTGTATGATGTTGTACACTTAGAAACCTGAATCATGATTACAGTCAGTTTTTGGTCCCAAGTCAGACTTAAAAGTCTTCAAGCCGGACAGAAAACTTACATCAAGCAAACAGACAGCACATTTTTTTTTAAAGAAACGTTTGCTGTTTCACCTGCCTCAGAAAGATAGATCAATGCTCCAAGTGAATCTTAGCTACCAATTCAGTCTAGTTTATACACACCTTTCAAACTTTGCTGTTGCAGTTTCTGTTGGTCTTTGAGAACCTCAACTGGATTACTGTTTATAGTTCACTCCAAGCAGTTCATTGATCCCCTGGTGAAATTGGGGTAATGTGTCTTTCCACTGTCATTTACTATGACTGGTATAATTTCTAAACATTCGAGTCATGTCTTTGTGGCCTGGCAAAGTAAACAGTTGGCTCTTATTGAATAAATTCACCCACCCAGCAGGATTATGCTTTTATGCTAGTATAGTGTTTTCTGTTTTTTTTTGTTGAGGGTGTGTTTATAACAACAACAAATTATATTTGCATAACACCTTTAACATAATAAGACGTCCCATGGTGCTTATACTTTTTATGGATTTGCATTCAGGAAAATGAAGCATTTTTCCACCTTACATTTAATGCTTCTGCCAAACACTTCAGGTTCAAGGGTCAAAATAAGCCAGATACACTTCAGAGCTCCTTACATGACCCTGATAATGTAAGTTGCCATCGTGAAATGTTGCATTTTGTCCTCTGCATTATTCGGTTCTCTGCGTGAGATAGCTGTATTGTTGCAGATTAATGCTGATGGTAGTTTTGCTCTTAAATAAACCATGAGGTGGGGACATCCTGGACTTATATAGAATTAGGTGAGCAAGAGATGAAAGAAACCTTCATCCAGTCTATCTTGGCTGTGTTTGAACTCTAGTTCCAGAAATGGATGGGTGCCATTCTAAAGTACTGCATTGGCTGCTCCCCCTCTTCTATAACAGAAGCTGCATACTTTGTGGAGGCACAGAATTTGAGTCTCAGCCAAAGTGAGTTAGGTTTGACAGGGGTGGGCAATTATGTCTTAATAATACTGGCGAGCAACTACATTTTGCATCGCCCATTCAGTTTTGAAGATGTAGGTTCTTTGTTGGAACTATTCTGCCATTCTTATGGCTGATCTAAAGAATACTGATCTAAAGAATACTGTTATACATCCCTCCCCATGCCTAGGCATGGGGAGGGATGTATAACTTTCAATGAAAGATTAGACAGATGGAAAAAATAATATTTTTTTCAAACTTTACAAATATTGACACAAATGCATGGCTGACTTCATCATATAGATAGAGAGGATCTGTTTTATATATAAAAAAGACTAGTGCCAAAGATAGCTACTATTTGCAGTTGTCACTGATTAGAAAAAAAATAGGATGTAGTTCCTCCCACAAAAACATCAGCACCAAACTGTATACCACCTGTATTAAGGTTTTTCCTGGTCATGCAAGGCAAGGTATTTTAATCCAGGAGGGTAACAATGGAGAACAGACCTGACATGTGAATTGTGTTGATAGGCTGCCTTTCACTTTGGACTGTAATAAAGAAAAGAAAATATGGAATGAAGAAATCCCATGCAGTCCATTAAGCGTGTTCGTGCACTCATTGCTTGAGTTTCTTAGCTTCACAACTTGGGCAAGGCAGTGTCATTGTCCTGCTTGATTCTGCTTGAATTACATCCCTCACTGTCCACTTACTGAGTGCAGTTGATGTCAATCATAGAGAAATCTAGATCATCTTCCTAGCATGAGAAGGCTGCATAGTAGTCCATACTTTACAAGGGTTTAAGTTCTGAAAGAGTCATCTTTAATGTTGCCTTCTGACAAAGAAAATCATTTTTTCTAAAATCAATCTAGTCAAAAATGAGTGTTTGTAAAGCAGTTTTTTTCCTCACCAATTTTCTTTTTCTTTCCTCTCCTGAAGGCACTGACTTTTTGCGAGAGTATGGATCCACAATACCTAGTTTAACTGATCATTATTCATATGTGAGATTTGGCAATGAATGTCAGCAGGCTTCACAGCCTTCATCGGAACACAACAGGGATTGCAGGATAGTGAGGAGGAACAGGAAGCCTGGCTGTTTTTCTCCCCTAAGGTAGAGCAGATATCTTTCTTGCAGATTACCCACTGGGATGGTACAATATAATTTTTAATTTTATATACAGTATATCACAATAACCCGTAAGGCAAAACACTACTGATGCAAAAGTAAGGCCAAACCTATTGTCTACAAACAGCTGTGAGAAGCACTAGTTGTGAGTCCACAGCAAAAGCTGGGTGTTCCCTGACTGCAATAGGTTATATCTAGAGGATGTGTAGGCTTCCATTCCTGTTGATTCATAGCTGATGGCTACTTCAGTTGCCAAGCACCAAATATCCTTTGAAGGATGCTCTAAAAGTTTAGGATGCTCTCACACTGCCACTTTACAAAGACCAATAGCCTGAGGTTTCAAAAACGTGGATTCTGAGTGCCACTGTCATAGATGAAATTGTCAAGCTGTATACCTTTCATCGTGGAAACTTTAGAATTAATGATGGCACTACCTTTAATCTGGTTGCTATCAATTAAAATGTTACACCATTTCATCCAGCTGCCTGTGACCTGCTGTGATACAGCAGTACTGCTTCAAGCTTTCCATCCCCAACATCTGGATCTGCACTTAGAATAACACCCTCAGGTATTCAAGGAGCTGTGCACTTCTTATTGAGCTGTTACTCAACAGCAGTAATGTGCAGTCAAGCAGGAGGTGGTAATTGAGGAGAAGCAGCTTGGCTGCAGGCTGAGAATATGACATTTGACTGGTCGCCCACTGTCATCAAGCTGTCCATCTTGAATTGTACACCAGCTGTGCGCAGTCATGCTCTCTCTGTTTCTTCACATTATTCATATTTGATGCCATTTTTATTTTCAATCTGTCTAATTGGGAATGAGAATGAAAAGAACAGTATAATGGTGAGTGATAGGGTGTTGGGTCCTGCCTGCAAAGTCTGATTGGTCCCATTAATCCTTTTTGAGAGTGGGGGAGAATCGGGAGGTGATAGTCGCTGCCCCCTTTTCCAATATCTCTTATATCTGGGCTTAGATTGCCACGTGGCAGCTGCCTGGAAGTAGGTTCTCTGCCTATCCATACAGAGGGCGAATGGGCTGTGGACTGGTGAAAATCGAGTATAAAAATAAAACACAACTGACAGGGTATAAGAAGAATTTGGGAATGAGATGGTATGAAATGGTATCTCTGAATTTGGCAACAGTACCTACATTGAATAATTCAAAAATTGCATATAAGAGTGCACTAAGAAGTTTTTCTAGTTTTTGACTTGTATGGTCAACCAATTACAGTCCGTCCAAAGGGTGAGAGACTGCACAACTGTTAAATCTCCATTTGAGGTTTTTTTGTAATAACTTACTTTTAATGTAACATTGGGTGGCGCAGTGGTTAGCACCGCAGCCTCACAACTCCAGCGACCCGGGTTCAATTCTGGGTACTGCCTGTGTGGAGTTTGCAAGTTCTCCCTGTGTCTGCGTGGGTTTCCTTCGGGTACTCCGGTTTCCTCCCACATGCCAAAGACTTGCAGGTTGATAGGTTAATTGGCCATTATAAATTGCCCCTAGTATAGGTAGGTGGTAGGGAAATATAGGGACAGGTGGGGATGTGCTAGGAATATGGGATTAGTGTAGGATTAGTATAAATGAGTGGTTGATGGCCGGCACAGACTCGGTGGGCCAAAGGGCCTGTTTCAGTGCTGTATCACTAAACTAAACTAAACTATGAACTTACTACTCGGCATTCTGCCTGCTTAATCTCCAGTGACAGCATTAAGTGCTTTCAGTCAGCTATGTGACTTCATTTTCCTCCTTCCTTCCTTGAAGTCACAGATTTATGCTGGGGTACAGTTCCACAGTGGCTGGCAGCCCTCTGCTGCGTCAACTAGCCATTTATCATGTATCTGCCAAGACAAAGTTGATAGGGTGTCACAACCAAGCCAGACTGAGTCCTCACTGAACTTTGGCTAATGATGAGGCACAGAAACCTTGATGATACTTTGTTCCCGTTCTCCTCTGCCCACCCCTCCCCTTCACCCCACGACTCTTGGACAAAATTCGAGGACACTCGATTACTGTTGTAGCCAGGATCAGCTAGATCAGTAAAGAGCTGTGATCAATCCAGGATCTTACTGATCTGGGTAAAGCACTGTGAAATGCATTTATCTGATGAACCATTCAGGAACTTTGTAGATTGATGTGGAAAAACATCTCCGTTGTCCTGACAACAATCTCAGCTTTGGACTGAAACACTTAATGTAGCATTGAAACATTTCCATTTCCTACACCTTTTGCTGGTATACATGAAATGACAAGGGGAGGAGTTCATACTGCAGACTTGGGAGCATTAAAGGGGGTGAAATTTTGTCCCTTCGATACGGATTACCCAAGTAAACTTTATGCGCCTTCCATAACAATCTGCTATGGACAGTCCCATTCTATTGGTGTTTGTGATCTGTGATATGGCATTTAGACTGCCTTTTGAATCTTGCCTGTGTTTCCTTCCATTTTTTTAGGTCTATTATGACCGATGTATACTACCTCAGTCAAACAGACGGGGCTGATAAATGGAGAGAGCAAGAGGCCAAGGATCTGACAGATCTGGTTCAGCGGAGAATAACATACCTGCAGGTATTGCTCATTTGATGTACAGTGAGTGTGAATTAGTAGCAGGAGATGCTTTTTATGTCAGCCTGCTGCAATGTGAAGAAAGCAAGCCCTTTTTCAAAATATTGTACAAAAAATTACAATACTTAGTTGGGGTAAATGTCCCAAGGAATTTTTATGTTGTGTGATTTATTTTTTTCTCAAAAGTTGAAGGTAACCGTGTGAAGACCAGTCCAATAGCTCTGTGGTATTGCATTTGTTTATCAGTATCTCTATTGCCATAGAAACATAGAGATCCATATTTAAAGTCACCTTTGGAGAGGAGTCCTATTAGGCTGTTATAGTGGCTACGTCTGCACGCTGTTCTTCAAACTCGTGGGTTTATTCAAGATTATTTTTTGAACTGAGTTGTGCACAGGGAAAAACCTCCTGCAGTTGATAATTTCAGCTTCATTGCTGTGACGACTCTATTGGAGTACTCTTCATAGGATCACCTTGATTAATATTCAGCACCTTGGAGAGCAGCCTACAGAAATCAAGCACTTCACAGTGCTGACAAATCTATTTGGCTGTACAACCAATGGCCCAGATTTTGTTGTCAAAGTAACGGTGAAGGTAATTTATTTATTTAAGTATAAATGGCACAGGAACTTCAGATCAGAGGCAGATACGTGGTTAAGTAACAATATTCAAAAGCTGCTCTCTGAGTTGTGCCACTCCACCATCAGCTTTGAGAAAGTGGTATTTCACTGTCTGCCTCACCATTGAAATGCATTGAATTTTGTGAAGTTTCTATATTTGTGTGGTAGCTGTTCACTATTCTTGTCACAGAAAGTTATATTTTATCATTTCAAGCACAAGGTGCCCCTTTAATTAACCCTGGTAATTAGCCTCTTTGGCACTGAAAATTAACTGTTAAAAGTGTGGAGTCTCTTTTAGGTGTTAGTTGTTGGAGATTTTAAAAATGCCATTTTTTTTTTAAGACGTACCTTTCCTCTCTGTGTCCTCTCTTTTTCTGTCCTGCTTAATCCAATGGTTCTTTTCCTCTCTATTTCTCTTCATGTACCTGATTTGATGTTGAATTCACCCTGTCTAATTTACACTTCCTTTTCCGTCGTACCTCGGTTTATTTCTCAATCTGACTAAGTAGATACACCGTCACTTGCCTTGTTCACTCAGGTCCCAGATGCCCTGCATTCTTGAAGCCTACTGGGGGTGGGAGTGGGTGCGAGCGTGATTTAAAGATCACATTCTTGGAGATGAGCACTAGGTCCTGCTGCCATCGGAACACAGAGCCATTTTTAAAGGGAGGTCGGGAGGGAGGGAATGGGCAACAGCAACCCTGCACGCCTCCAATTACATGCCTGTTGAGCTCATTGTGGAGCTCAATAACAGGCTTGTAAGCAGCTGTTTACAATTTTCAAAGGAAGGGAACATGGAGAATACCATGCCTGGGACATGGCAGGGTGTACAAGTTGTGACCACTGCAGATGCCCATGAGGGCTATGGGAGGGCTGATCTAAATAATGCAGAGGCACAAATTAAAGCTCAGTTGCTTAAAAAGTGCCACAGAGTAGCCATTGCTGGAGCTGAAAGGCTTGTTTTTCTCAGTGGTGAGTGGTAGGATTCTGGAGAGGGACGTGAGGCCATTGGTATCACTTGGGCAGCAGGGGTTGGCAGGGGAAGGCTTGGTGAATGCCCAGCTGAGGGAGTTCGGATGGAACAGGCTACTCTGACATTGGACAGAGAAGCCAGGATGAGCTTCAGCAGATGCAATCGCCTGGACAGCAGGAGACCAGAGGAGCACAGTGGGGGGCTACAAGGAGAAGAAGGGACATTAGGTCTACTGTTCAAGAGTCAGCTACCTGCAAATGACAGAGCACCAGTGCTGTAGGAGGCTGCGCTGATCCAGGCAGATGGTCTTAGACATTTGTGCTTTGATCCACAATGACCTGAGGCCTTGTGGCCCCCATGGTAATCCCTTACCTGCAGCCATCAAGGCCACCATCGTCCTGCATTTCTATGCTACTGGGTCTTTGCAGGGATCTCGCAGACGGCAGCTCATCACCATCAGGCAGGCCACGGATGCCGTATTCCGGAGGGTGGAGGACTATATCCACTTTGACTCAGATGGGTCTGTGCAGGCACAGCGGGCTTCGGGCTCTGCCATCATCGATGGTTTCCCTCGGGTCCAGGGCATTATTGATTGCACCCACGTAACCATCAAGGCACTGACAGACCAGCCAGACAGATTCCTGAACAGAAAGGGCTACCACTCATTGTATGTCCTGCTGATCTGTGACAACAGGAAGCAAATCTTGCAGGTCTGTGCTCAGTTCCCGGGCAGCTGTCATGACTCCTTTATCCTGCGAGAGTCCCAGGTGCTGCATCTCTTCAGGCCCACAACCTGTCTCTGTGGTTGGCAGGTGGGGGATAAGAGTTGTTGCCTAAGTAGGTGGCTCCAGTCACAGATGGAGAGAGGCACTACAACCAGAGCCATCTCCTAACACGGACCTGCATTGAACAGACCATTGGCCTCTTGACATTGCGCTTCAGTTGCCTTGACTGGTCAGGTGGTGCCCTCCAATACGAGCCAGGCAACGTGTCCTGTATTGTGGTCGGTTGCTGCGCCCTGCACGACATGACACTGGAAAGAGGCCTGGAGGTGGAGGCAGAGGAGGAGCTGGAATGCCACTCCACCTTGGAAGAGGAAGGGTCCTTAAAAGGTGGCTGGTGCCCAGGCAGCAGAGGACACCTGTCAACGCCGTCCCAAACCTCGTGGTGAACTGCAGGCTGACAAGGCAGTAAGGGCCATGCTGATTCAGCACACTTCACCTGATCGTCCCTGAGTCTTTGCTGCCGAAGACCCCGAAACTCACCTTCCAGCATAGAGAGCTATTTTACCGCTATGACTCTTAACTCCGAGGTCTCATTGCCAGGCATGAGCATGCCGATGGAGGGTTCCTACACCAACATTATCCAATATCACAAGGCATGGGCACATAACATTCCCAAGGCTCCAAATTCCCATCAACTGGCCCACAATGCTACATCCCCCTTTTGAGATAAGCCATTAACAGCACACCTGTCAAAGAAGGTATATTGTGAGGCAAATGAAATAACAGACAGATGTGGACAATAGCACCCAGGTGCCCCTGTGGCAGAGGATGAGGTGGAGGCAGCCTGCTCCCTAGATCCTGCCTCAGGTTAAGATGCCCGTGGCTTCTGTCCTTGTCTTGGAGGCGCCCATATGGGCTCCTCCACAGGCTGCCACGACTGTGTCAAGGCAGAGGCTGCTTCTGTCATAGGGCCCTGGCACACAGATGACTCCTGAGTTGAAGGGGTTGAGGGACTGAAGAGTGAAGCTGATACCCTGAGGGATGCCCCCTTTGTCTGCTGCTAGGACCATCTAACCCTTTCCTGTCGCCCTTGGATGCTGGATGAGGCCACGGACTGGGACGCAGCTGGCATCCACTCTGAGCACCTCTGCGCCATCAGTGATACTGAGCGGTCAGTGCTACAGAGAGTCTCACTCTGTGCATATCAGCGCACTGCTCCTGCACGCATTCAGAGAGGTGCTGCTTTTGGCTCTCCAAGAGGCAGCCTAATCTCTCAAAGGAGGAGCTCATGCCCTCGAATCCCTGGGTCATGACAGAGCACATGTGCTACATGGACTCCTCCTTTGCCTGCCCATGGCCCCAGGGAACTTCGACAAACAGGAATTTATCTGCGTCAGGTTCTCAAGGAAGACCATCATTCTCTGTGACATCCGAGGCCCAGCATCTTCGCCTAAAGAAGCATCGCTGTGTCTGTCCTCCTTCCTCCAAGGGGGACTGCCCACAGCTTCTCTGCCTTGCCCTCCTGCTCATGCATGATGTGAGGTTCGCCCACTGCTCCCCTTTCTACGCTACTCTATGGCCCACCCGAGGTGAGTGTATTTGTGCTGGTGGCAGGTGCTGAGGTATGATGTGACGGTGCAGGATCTGTGGTTCCGCCACTCCGCCCCTCCACCACCACCACTGAGGATGTCGACTCCAATTCAGCAGGTCTGCTTTGGTGCCGCTCTGCAACTGGCCATGCAGGAGACACAAGAAAATAGTACTGAGAGCTTGTCCTATTCAATAAGTGCCCAGCACAACCATCTCCTCAGATGACAGCGTTCTAACATCCAAAACACACATTGAAAGGTCTCCTCCATGTCCTTCACCTCAAGAAAGAGCTATCCAATGACCCTGTTGCTCATGGCCTCCCATCTCGCCATCTCCCACTGAATTCCTCGATGGTACCCTGGCAATCTCCAGCGCTGCCTCCTCCACTGCTGTCAGCGTATGGAGCTGGGCCACTCCGCCTCCCACTCTGGCCATCTCCTGTGTATTATGGACTCTCTTCTGCAGGATGATAGGACAATGATTCATCAGGATGCTACCCTCCCTCATCTCTTCTATCATGGCACACACAAGGGCTGATGTTCCCCTCAGTGATGTCCCTATCTGAACAGAGTCCCATAAGTGAGGGTGGCTGCGTCTCAGTGTAACAACTGTTGATTAACTGTGATAATGTGAGGGAAAACTATAGACATAGCTTGCATACGTTCTGGTGCTCAATGAACTGGGTGCCACTAGCCACTCACCTTACCAGACCGCAAGAGGTCATTGAACCTTCCTCTACACTACCCAGGTCTTTCTTGTGGGTTCCTCGCTGCTGACCTCTATGGCCACCACAGTCCATGCCCTCTTGGTCTCACTGGGTGGATTTTTCCTTCCTGAGGCTGGGAAGAACAGCTCTCTCCTCTCTGACACTGCATCAATGAGCACTGTTACAATCTCAATGAGACTGTTAACGTTAAAACATGAGATGTGAACTCCCCAGACCAATTTAAAGAAGCACACGACAAGATTTCAAGTTTTTAGACTTTTACTATGACAACTAAACCAAAAATCAAGATTATCTCAACATTACTTTGTAAGTAGCTGATGCATTAAAATACAGAGAAAGGTATTTCCCTTTAACTTATTAAAACACTTGAAAACCCCACACGACATTACATGGTCCTCACTGAAGCAATATCTTTGCAATGAAAAGTCTCAATCTCCTCCCAGTTGCAAGGCATTGTATCTCCCAGTTCTTCCCAAAGTCACTGCCCTTTTCGCTCACTTCCTCTGGGCACTTTCGACCTGGACTTCCATGAATAAGGTGATCTCTGGTGACCCTGTTGGTCTTTTCTCCTCCTCAAACCTCAGCTTTCCAATTGTGTTCAAGTCTTAGCAGCCTGTTACTGTATCAGTGTTCTGAGAGCGGATGTTTTCTCTCTCCCTCCCTCTCTTCTGAAGTTGCCACTGCTGGTCTGTGTGTCTTCCGGTCTTCCATACAGCCTCCAGACTTCTGAAAGCCTGTTGAATTTATCCAGAATCAAAAGTCAGTAGTCATTTGCCTTTTTCAATATACAAAGTCCACAAGTCTGGCCACAGCAGAACCACCCGGGCCTTCTTTTGTTTCCAGGTGTTAAAAGTTTCAACTCGCTGTTTACATCTTCAGAACCTCTCGCTCCATGTTGATGATCTGAGAGTCTGGGAGAGCAAACCCCAATTGTTCTTCAGTTGTTACAACCTTGCATTCTGGTATCAAAAGGGTCTTTGATCTGGACTCCTTGCATGTATGGTAACCAGGATCCCTGTCTTGTCTCTAGGTACAGTTGGTGTGAGGGCACATGTCTCCTCTAAACCCTTCTTACACTACAGTAAAAATCACAGTTCTCAAAAGCATAATCATACTACAAAGTCCAGCATTCATAACAACACTTCCAGAGAGGCATCAGAGAAACATGGTGCCACCCAGGGATGCATGCCCATGCCCACACAGCTCCTCCAATCTCCTTGGTTCTGCATTACTGAAGGCAAGGACGTGTTCAGTCATGTCTGCCGCTTGCCTTTTAAAATTGCATTCAGTGACCTGTTCCGTCCTCCACAATGATTCCTTCACCTCTAATTGCGTGCCAGACCCGCACCTCCCCCACCACCTCCTGGGACAATTAAGCAATTTCCATTTGAAGATCACATCGTGTCACTGATGTTGATGCGCTGCAGGGTTGTAACCCGAAAATGTTCCGGGAATCTGGTTCTCAACTTTGTAATGAAAATCCCAGTCCTTGATTCCCTCGCTGCACCATTATGAGCTCGAGCTTTCAACAACCTGTCATGCAAAAACATTTAGAAACCTAAATATGCAAGGGTAAGTCTAACTAACAGCAGATGCCTTTAGATTCACTCCTACAACAAATATCTGGGGCAATATGTTGTCGGCAGGAAATCTGCATGGCTGGCTTAGGCATTCTCAGACAATTCCTTTCTTAAAAGGAAACATCCTCCCAAAATGGGTTTAGGAAGTGCAGAAAAACCACAACAGTGAAATTGGATTAAATATAATTGCACTTCGGAGAACATGTGTATCTGGTAACTGCCCCAGGTATTCACTCAAAGTCCCTATGTATTGTATGTCCTTCCGTTCTGGCAGCGAAACATGTCCAGAATGCATGTTTAAACACTGTTTTCAGTGATATGTTGTATGATTATACTGTACTAACAAGTTTTGATGCAGAGTTACGAGATTGCCATCATGGCTGTTTCATGTTCATATTAGTGTCATGGTATTGCCTCAGGTTGATAACCCAATGATCCCCATCCCATGACTCCCAACACCCACAAACCAAACCTGTTACTTAACTGAACTCTCCTCCTCCCTGGGAGCTTTTTCATAGTAACTGACCTTATTGGTGGCTAAGTCGCCATTGAATTGTTCTACAATAAGAATCCTTTGAGTGCTTAAACAGACGGTACTGTACATTTATCTAGCATTAACTCTTTAAGTGTCTTTGAAAACTAAGAGCTGCTTTATTTTACTTCCCTGAGGTGGTTAAAGAAACGTTTAGTTTCTTCAGTTTACTTTTCACATCACGGAGGATGCTGCAGTGAGGTTCATCACAGGGAGACCAGCCACATGGTCATGGGGACAGCTAATCTGCATGTCCTCTGACTCACTTTGATTATTATTTTCTTACGTGTATTTTTTTTTTTAAATAGCAATACTGCAGCTGAATAAAATTTAACTGAATAAAATGACACTCCTGTCACAGTGCCTTTTGCTGAATTGTATGTGTATCTGAGGTTAGGGGTGCCCTAGTGAGATAATGTAACATATAGTGTTCTGCTGGGCGATACAGCCTTAATTCCTGACACAGCCTTTTTCACCTCCCTAGTATTGTTACAGAAGCCTTCAGTTTCTTCAGTTTACTTTTCACGTCAGTGCAGATGCTGCAAAGAGGTTCATCACATTAATTTCAGTTAGAGCAGCATTGGGGCACTTTGGCCTCAGTTTTGGAAAAGGAGAAGTCCATGAGAGTGCCTGCTGTTGTCACTGCCCAGTGACTTTCTGTAAAGGTCATGAATATGGGCATGGATGGGGATGAGAATGGGATTGACTATGATTTCAATCACTGCTTTACTGACCAATGCTGACTGAATGACATGCATTCTCATTTTAATTGTGCGAGATTTTTACGAGTGTTTTGAGAATTGTTTTCCGCAATTCTATCCATTTGGCCGTGCGCATGGTAAACCAGTGGCCTTGACTGTGATGTTTTTCTGGAGTCAAATAGCCATCTGGCTACCCGCATGGCTCTGTGAGATAGTTACTGGAGGCCTGCTTCTCTCTGTAAACCCATACTTCAGCATATCAAAAGTGCAAAAAAAACACACCATTGTTCCCCATGACATGACCAATTGTTGTTGGAGCTATATCTCCATTTTTCTCAGGTAAGCTTCAGATTCAGACAGGTGGTTCTTCATCAGCTTTTTGTCCTTAATTTGCTTTTAATTTCTAAGAAAGTCATTGGTGTGACACATTGGCCTATAATGTCATCCAGCAGTCATGCTATCTGCAGGTAACTTGAGGATCTGAATGGCCTACTCCTGCTTATGTTCTTATGTAACCAGTATGTTTTCACTCTGTCAGTGTCAATGACTCTTGTTTCTGATTTGATCTTATACTTCATGCACCTCTGTAGCAGCTCTTGATAGGCCATTGTGTGGTGATAGACAAGGTAGACAATATGTGTAATTCCAAAGCAATCCAACAGTGAAGTCTCTATTGATATGAATTCTGCAATTGACCATGAATCAGCTTTAGTCTTGTTAGAAGACTGTTGGCATCAGTTTTGGAAATTTGATTTGAAGTTATTTCACTGGTGGATAGTAATGATAATGATGTTGACATTATGTTTAGTTAAGCTGTTGGCTGAGGAACAGACCAGCCTCAGAAGTACTATGACTCAATGACCCTTAAGTCAGTGATGTTTATATAAACATGTGGATGTCACACGTTGAATAATTAGTTAAAGGCTGGAGAAGAAACGTCTGTACATCACAAAAACCACAGAAGTGTTTTTTGCTGAATCTGTAAAGTTGCTAAACGTAATAAAGGTGAGCAGTGTAACACCCAGTTCCAAATATTTATTTAGAGAAACAGCACTGAAACAGGCCCTTCGGCCCACCAAGTCTGTGCTGACCAACAACCACCCATTTATACTAATCCTACATTAATCCTATATTCCCTACCACATCCCCACGATTCTTCTACCATCGACCTACACTAGGGGCAATTTACAATGGCCAATTTACCTATCAACCTGCAAGTCTTTGGCTGTGGGAGGAAACTGGAGTACCCAGCGGAAACCCACGCGGTCACAGGGAGAGCTTGAAAACTCCGCACAGGCAGTACCCAGAACTGAATTCGGGTCGCTGGAGCTGTGAGGCTGCGGTGCTAACCACTGCGCCACTGTGCCGCCGCTGTGCAAACTGTGTAAGTTTGCAATGAAGCATGGCTCAACTATAGCACTAATGGCATTCCCAGTGTTAAAATGGAAGCCAGTAGGCTGAAAGAACTGAAGGAGAGCGCATGGAAGTTCGAAAACTTTGTTAAACTGAGGCGTTGTCTGCCCTCTCAGGTGACTGTAAAAGATCCCATGGCACTATTCTAAGAATAAAGAGTTCTCCCAATGATCTGGCCAACATTTATCCCCCAACCCACACCACGAAGTATCAATTATCTGGCCATCTGTTTGTGGGACCTTACTGTAGGCAAAATGGCTGCTGTATTTTCCGACATTACAGCACTTCAAATGCAATTCATTGACTTTGAAGCACTTGTAAACATCCTACGGACATGAAAAACACTATATAAATACAAGTTTGCTTTTGCTTTATGGATGAGTTGTACCCTGCCTGAATCACAGCGCATAGCATTTCTCGTTAAAATTCTAATCCCAGGAAACATCTTTGGAATTTTCCAGGACTAGGTTTGTTGTTGTACAAATGAAACATTTTAAGATGCAAGGCAGGTTTCAGTGGCACCCTGCCACCATGGAATATATAATTTTTATTTCTACAAGTGAACTTTAATGCATAAATCTGATTGATATCACGACTAGGTTTAAGTTGCTGTAACCGATGGTCAAATCAATTGAAACTTTCAAGACTCAGGTCAGTAGATTTTTGTGAGGTTAGGGTATCAAGGGATATGGATCGAAGGTGGGTAAAAAGGTTGAGGTACAGATCAGGCATGATCTAATTCCATGTTGGAACAGGTTCAAGAGCTGAATGTCCTACTCCACAATAATAGCATAATATTCAACTCTCCACTGTCTCGAATTGGTTTACTGCTGCCTGAAAAACAAAATGTTTTTTGTGGAATGTTTTAAGCCAACAGAAGCCACGAGCATACACTGTTGTAAATCATCATGAGACTTCATTAAAGTGCTGGTATTTATGGAAATATCAAAAAAATATTTCTAAAACTGCCAACCCAAACAAGTGGGTTACAAAGCAGTCCTAAATCATACAAGAGCATTAAGACTAAGGTTGCTGGTGTTGTAATTTGAACAAAGTGGAAAATATTACAGTTAAGTCATAAGGGGCGTGCATGATTCCAAAGTGTACAATGCACGATATTAAATATTTACATGCTATTTCCAGTGTTCTGAGGTTACACAACCGTTTAATGACTATGGTGTTAGATACTGTTGGAATTCCTTTCAAAATATAGAATTACTTTGTAGAACGTAGGATAAGGTTCTAATATAACATTAGGTGTTTGGAACTGACCTAAGGGGAATTGACTGGAAATGTTATCCCATCTGATTTTTTTTTTACACCAAGCACTTCATGAATTAATTAACTGGGATTTAATCACAAGTGAGGTTGAAATTAAAGCCTCGCCTCTCATTTTGCATTCTCTTTTGTTGCTTTGAACTGTAAAATGCCAGACACTTATTTTGTGCTTGATTTTGTCTAACAGTGAAAGAAGAAGCAGCAACAGAAGGTTAGACTTGTACATTTCTGCCTCGCAGTGCGATGCTTGCATGTCCCCAACTAACGCTAGGACATGGCATCAGAGCAGGAAGTGGTCAGGGACAGTCAGTGACTGAGAGTGGATCCAGTCTTACCCAACACAGTGAGGAGAAGACAGGCAGTTCCCTCAAGGTGAGGAACAGGAGCTGAGAGAAAAGATGTTGGAAAGCTAATAATTTTTCTTTTAAATTGAGAAATTTAGGAGTCACAGGTCCCAAGAGGTGTACTTGACACTTCAGTAATGAGGGTAAAATGTAATGTCAGTCCTAGAGTGATGGCTGAGCCTGTAGAGATCTTATAATGCAAGTATTTGGATGGTTACAAGTTGTTATCCAGTCCCGACCTGGACTGCAAATGATCAGCTGCTGATTACCAGAAGCCTCAAGGCTAATTTCCCCAAAAGAAAATAAACACCAAGGATTGGATAAGTATTGTTGCTTTCCCCTTACCAGAGGGTCAGTGATCAACGAGGATGAAAAACAATAATTTTAAAGAGCTACATTTTGGGGCTGTTAGTCCAAAATCAACTAGCAGCATAACTGTAGCAAATCCAAACTATTCCATACACATGGACACATTTTATCACTTCATTTTTGTTTTACAAAGAGAAGAATACTGTCAAATATAGACCTTGTGAATAAACCAGAAAAAGACTAATTTGGATGACTTTAAACATCCTGACTTTATTTGCAGCCCAAGGTAAGGCACATGCTCTGTTGGCAGAGGATCTGTTTGAACTGAATGTTTCAGCAAAAATGTTAGTTATGAAATGTTCTGAGTGGTGTATTTTACAGCCAGTTTTGGAGAAACACAACGATTTTACTATTACTAATAGTCACAAAATCACAGAATTGTTACAGCACAGAAAGAGGCCATTCGGCCCATCGTGTCTGCACCAGCTCTTCGAATGAGCAATTCGCCTAATGCCATTCCCCTGCCTCCTCCCTGTAACCCTGCACATTCTTCCTTTTCAGATGACAGTCTAATTCCCTTTTGAAGGCCTCATTTGAACCTGCCTCCACCCAATCTCAGGCAGTGCATTTCAGATCCTGACCACTCGGTGTGAGAAAAAGTTTTACCTCATGTTGCTTTTGCTTCTTTTACCAATTACTTTAAATTTGTGCCCTCTCGTTCTCTATTCTTTCATGAGTGGGAACAGTTTTTCCCTATCCACTCTGTCCAGACTTCTGATGATTTTGAATACCTGCATCAAATCTCCACTCAGCCTTCTCTTCTCCCAAAAAACAGTCCCAACTTCTCCAATCTGTCTTCATAACTGAAGTTCCTCATCCCTGGAACCATTCTCGTGAATCTTTTCTGTACTCTCTCCAATCCCTTCACATCTTTCCTAAAGTGTGACACCCAGAACTGGACGCAATACTCCAGCTGAGGCCAAACTAGTGTCTTATACAAGTTCAACATAACGACTTTCCTCTTCTACTCTATGTCCCCGTTAATAAAGCTGAGAATACTGTATACTTTATGACCCGCTCTCTCAAACTGTCCTGCCACTTTCAAAGACTTATACACCTATACCCCCAGGTCCCTCTGCTCCTGCACCCCTTTTAGAGTTATGCCCTTTAGGTTATATTGTCTTTCCATGTTCTTCCTACCAAAATGAATCACTTTACATTTCTCCGCATTGAACTTGATTTGCCCATTCCACCAACTTGTCTAGGTCTTTTTGAAGTTCAACACTATCCTCCTCACAGTTCACAATTGTTCCAAGTCTCGTATCATCCACAGATTTTGAAATTGTGCCCTGTACACCAAGGTCTAGGTCATTCTTATATTATCAGGAAGAGCAAGGGTTCCAACACTGGCCCCTGGGGAACTCCACTACAAGCCCAAAGAACATCCATGAACCACTACTGTCTGTTACCTGTCACTCAGCCAATTTCATATCCATGTTGCTACTGTCCCTTTTATTCCATGCGCTATAATTTAGCTTACATGTCTGTTGTGTGGCATTGTATCAAATGCCTTTTGGAAGTCTGTATACACCATATCAACAGCATTGCCCTCATCAACCCTGTCTGTTACCTCTTCAAACAACTCCAGCAAGTTAGTTGAACATGATTTTTCCCTTAAATCCATGCTGGCTTTCCTTAATTAACCCGCATTTGTCCATGTGCCTATTAATTTGGTCCCGAGTTATTGTTTCTGTTTAATAGTTACCAATAATAATTACAAATTGTAATTACTAATGCAAACACTTTACCCTCCAAATGCCAAGAATAGTGAGAACTGGTGATCGTAGAAAATGCAGGCCATTAAGTTACTCATATTGAGTACTTGCAGACAATTTGGCAAAACTTATTTTTACTCACAAAGAAACTAAGGGCCTTGCAAGTATAGTATTACGCAGATTCCTATAATAGTAACTTAACATAAAATTTATTGCATTTGCAGCATTCATTCTAGATTTATTTAAGGTGTGATTAATGTAACATAAATGAATGCTTTAAATCAGGATTTTCTCTAAAACTTACCACAAAAGGCATCTATTGTACTTGAAATATAAGACTTCTATCCTGTGCCTTTTTTAGTCCCGCAAGAGGTGTTTTGTTTCTTCATATTTCATCTAAAAATGGGTGTTGGCACTACCCTTGCAGTGCAACCTGGCATAGGTTATTGAAGAGTGTTTGAAATCATCCATTCTATAAAGTCATCTTTAATGCTATGGACCCAGGTTTAGATTGAATTGTTTGTCAAATCCTTATAAACTATTTGTTGTCATTGTAAATTTTCACAAGTATGTTTTATGAGGTTGATCTGCTGACTTTATCACTCTCTGGATAATTGGCAAAATAGGCAGAGTTTGACATGGTATGGATAAGATTTCTCCAGCCAGATTAACATGGGTTGAATGATTTGGGATGGATGGTCTGGACTGGCAAAATTAGATCAAAGTCCAGATTTTTGCTCAAAATTCATTTCCCTGCCCAAAAGAAAATATGCAGAGATTTGATTGAAACCTGGAAAATAACCATTGTACTGCACAGTAAGGATGATCAGCTGAATGCTCTGGGTTTAAATTGAATAGATTTATGGAAGAATTTTTAATGGAAGTTTGTTGGAGCTGCATGTATTCTCTCTGCGGCTATTGATGCTTAAGGAATTTTAAGACAGGCTTTGAGTACCACTTGGTACTGGATTAATTCGAAAAAGCCTGACTCTGGGAGGTTTAGTCAGAGGAGTGTGACTTCCCAAATAAGCTGTCACTCTCACACTTCATTAGCAGGGCAATAGGCGTGGAAGAGAAGAATGTCACCAGAGTTGGACTGTAATTTTATTAATATAGGGACTGTCATCCTCTCTTTATATGTCTTCTTCATCCTGAACTCTATTGACATCTAACATTGGATTCTCCTGGAGCTCTCGTAACTGTTTGATAAGAGTCAGCACCTGAGACATTCTGTGCATTTGATGAGCTTTTTCCCTGACTGGGAAAAGCACTGCATTTCGACCCTGATGAACCTTTTCATTTCTCATTTTCCAACACTCGCTTCTGTCTCACTGCTGTTCAGCCTAGGCCAGCCTTTTCTTGCAGCGCTCCATCAATCTTGTCTTAAATACTCGAAGCAGCCATTTATCTAATCAAATTACTCTTCTTGCCAGGTCTCTGTAGACACCAACTTTGTCCTCTGTGCACCAGTCTGCTCTACAAACCGCTATAAAATTAATTGCTGTATCTTTTGTCTGTAACCTTAAAGTGTGCAGAGAAGGTCACTGGAGTTGTTAAGAAAAGACAGACCAATATTTTAATCCTTTCAAATACAGTAGTCAAATTTATTTAGTCCAAAGAACTGTGATCAAATTTCTAGATTATTTTTCAATGGCATTGCCCACTTGCTTTGCCACAGCAACAATTTAAAGATATTTCCAGGCATATTATGTGGAGATAAGGGGTAAATGGTGGGATTAATACAGATATGAATGGAGCCTGGTGTAGCCACAGCCAGATGCGGGAAAGAGGAAAAGGCCCAAGATACCCGTGACCTGGGTTACTGGCTACTTTGAATGCGGCATATATTCATTAAGCTAGTGTAAAAATGTCTGAGGGATGACGGGTCCCTGTGAACACCAGTGGTCACATGAGAAGCAGTGGCTGAGCTAGCTGTGAGCCATTTCACCTGTTTGCTCTATTTTTGTCACATTCATGCAATTGTTTATCATCATCATTTGTTGTCAGTTGCATTGTTGCTTCTGTAGCTGGATGAAATACAGGCTGTGAGCACAAAGACCAGCAAACTCTGAGATAAATATTCAGATTACATATTGGGAAACAACAAATAGAGCAATCTATATGAGTAACTTACAATAGGGAACTGGATGTAAACTTGAAAAGGAAATATTTGCAGGGCTACAGGGAAAGAGTAGGGGAAAGGGACAGATTGGATGGCTCTTTCAGGGCATAATCTTTCGGGTCTCTGGGGCAGATTTCAAGGTGAGACCAGGAGGAATTTCTGAGAAATACACATCGGGTCAGCGGCTGATGCATTCCCGCCTCTGGGCAATCTTCCCGGCGGCAGGTCAGCACTTGCAGAGGCTACCCGCCCCACCGTGATCTTCCTGGTGCTCGATGGCCCCCCACCCCTCCCCCTGGCAGGGCCAAGCCCAGCAGGTGCCCACGAGGCCTCCTGTTTTAACCCCCCCCCCCCCATACCAGAGTTATGGCCATCAGCTGACCACAGCTGCTGCCGCTGGCCATCCAGTGGAGGGGTTTCACCTTCACAGAGTTGGCCCACAGTTGTGGCCACCATTTATTTAATTGAATTCAGCAGCTCTTCAGAGAGCACCTCAAGATGGAGGCGTCTTCATATTCTCAACGGCAGCAGCGTCCACCTCTGGCGGTTTGGCTGCCTCTGGGAAGATCTTGCAGGCAGGCAACCCGACAGGCCGGGAGGTTGGGAACTGGAAATGGTCCCAACTCATGCTCATAGCTTAAAAGCAGGAGATTCCATTCTCAGGCATTGGACACGGTGGGCCGAAGGGCCTGTTTTTGTGCTGTATGACTCCATGACTCTAAAGGGCCGGTACAGGCACAATGGGTCAAACGGCCTCCTTCCATGCTGTATGATTCTATGAGTAAGAGTCAGGCCAAACTGCACTTATTGATTGGCACTGATAAATAGTGCTGAGAGTTTGAGGAAGCTAGGCAGTCCAGTGTGTGTGATCTGTTTCATCTGAAGCAGATAGCTGAAATGTAGCTGGTGAGACTCTGTAGGTCCAAGCTATTGAACCCCTCCCAATAAATAAACAAATGGAAGATTCAGTGTGTAATTTAACTTGCACTTTGAGCTGTGTGCTGAGTGCAGCTGGAGCTGCAGCATAATTATTGCATCACTGTGCCACCTGTTTAGGTGGATCTATGAGAGACGTGCCTGCTCTTTTTAAAAATATTTTCATGCAGAATTTATCCTGAAAGAGGCATAAGCTCATCTTGAAAATTATAATACAAGAAAGGCACAAAACAAACATGTTAAGAGCTTGTGGGGAGCTTTCCTCTGAATTTTACTTCCATATCCCTGAAGATATGAGTGCCCCCTGCCGTAACTTATATCCCACTACACTGGCACAGATCAGATGGGTTGTTCACAGTGTGAGGAATTGTAAGTATGGACTTGTATACAATGAGGCACAGTGTATCTGAGTGGACACTGTACAGCAGACACCTCAAAGCCCTGGAGAAATATCACCAGCGGTGCCTCCGCAAGATCCTGCAAATTCAGTGGCAGGACAGGCACTCCAATATCAGTGTCCACTCTCAGGCCATCATCCCCAATATCAAAACACTGGTCAGGGCTAGTCAGTTACGCTGGGCGGGCCACATCGTTCACTTGCCTGACACAAGACTCCCTAAACAAGCTTTCTACTCTGAGCTCAGTCACGGCAAGAGGCTCCGAGGAGGGCAGAGGAAATGCTACAAGGATGTCCTTAAAGTCTTCCTTAAAAAATGTGACATCTCCACCGGTTCATGGGAATTTCTTGCCCAAGATCAACCAAAATGGAGAAGAAACATCCGTGAAGGTGCCAGTCAGTTCGAACATCGTCGACATGCCCGGGCAGTGACCAAGCACAAACAGCAGAAGGAGCATTTGGAAGTTCGAGCATCCCATTCACTCGCCTCACCAAACACCACCTGCCCCCCCTGTGGCAGAGTGTGTGGATCCAGGATTGGACCTAAGGACCCACAACTCTGGAGTAGAAGAAAGTCATCCTCGTTCCTGAGGGACTGCCTAAGAAGAAGAAAAAGAGTGGACAACCCATTTACCCATTTAAAAAAAATTATGGCAGCAACCCAAGAGCCCCATCAGGTTTAAAATATACTATTACATTTGGAGGCTATTGGTGATAATGTCTAAAATGTAGGAAAATAAAAATCCTACCTGTACATGTTCCAGTGGAAAGCACATTTATTTTTCATTGACTGGGTGGAAGTAAGTTACTTGAAAATATTAGCTCCATGTACATATTTTATTTCACAGGAGTACATCCCAAAGAAGAGCAATTTATTTCTATAAATGAAGTGTTTTATCAACTCTTCAAATGTGCAGACACTGGTAGGAAGGAAACTGAAGGTAGCTGTAGAAGACCATCTGACTGGGAACAAGCACAGTCTGAGTTATGTGTCTTAATTGCTGTCTAACAAATTGCCCTCTCACTTCAAAAAAATAACTTGCTATGCTTAGTTTTATAAGTGTAGTCATTGGAACTTGGATAAATTCCTTCCAAGCCACATCCTTTAGTTCTGGAAAATGGATTGAACAATAGCAGTGAAAATTCCAGATGTAATCAGTATATTTTTATTTGCCTCTTGAATTTGACATTGATAGATGTCTTAGTGGAAAACATCAGTGTCAGTCTCTTTGTGAGAGGGTGTGTTGAATGAGGGGCAAGTACAAATAGGTCCATACCTCAGTTGGTGCTCAACAGGATAGTTATTCTTATTAGGAAGAACTTGAGTTGAACCTCTTTGTGTCAGACCGATGAGGAAAGAAACTCAGCTGGGATATTAAAGATGTCCCTTGTGTATTTTTGCACCTCTCCATTTCACCTGCCAAAATTTAACTTTTTTTGGGACTTCTTTTAGATTCCTCCACACAATGCAACATTGCCTGACTGAGAGGGTGGGAAGGTGACCTACTCGCTTCTGTCTGCCCGTGTCACTTTGAGCAGTTTGAGTTAGTACGCAGTGAAGAGGTTAGGGAAGGGGTGATAAAAACCTTCTTTTCTTCCCTCCGGAGAACGAAGTAGCCTCATTTACCAATTGCTCCACTATCATGGTACAGATGGAAATGCACTCTGAAGAGAATTGGAGGTGTGCACCTATATCCCATCTCTCTCTGACATGGCATACTGAGGCCAGTGGCACTGTGCTGCCAGCTCCTGTGCAAAGTCAATATGCCAATTGCTAGTATTGAGCAATGACATGTTTTATATGCAGCAGAGAGAGAAAAAAGCAATAGAACAGTCTGTTAGGAAAAACTGAAATTTGATTGCATCTTATTCAGAGGCCAGATATCTCAAAGGGTTGTAGCGCTGGAGGAGATTGCAGCGATAAGAAGGGGTGAGGGCGTGGAGGGATTGGAAAACCAGGATGAGAATTTTAACATCGATATGTTACTGGACTGGACCAGGAACTAATGTAGATCAGTGAGCACAGGGATGATGGGTGAGTGGGACTCTTGTTTGGATAAGAACTGCAGAGTTTTGGATGAGTTCAAGTTCTCAGAGGGTGGAAAGTGTATGAAATGCATTCTAATGAGAACTATTTTAAGGTATTTCTATTTTTTTTAAATGTCTCGATAAATATATTAAATTTACAAAGAGGGAAAACGCACAACATTTTCAATGCATTGTTACTTCTTCAATTACGTCAACCTGACACATTCAGAATAAAACCGTAAGTTGCGACCTATAAAATGAAACTGTCTCTCCTTTATCTTCAGGGACTAAGTTCTGTTTCATGGGGTAATATAAATCTCTGTGCCATTGCGTGTCATTCCTGGATCATGGGAGAAAACATAATTTTAGTCAGGGAAACCTGAATGTGGATTTTCACAGCATTCAGCAAAACAAATTATCCAGTACTTCTCACTAATTATTTTGTCGCATTGACTTGGTTGGTAAAATAAAGCGCAATATGGCCTGTGTTCAGGGTGGCTATTCATTCTGATTCCTGTTAGAGACTCCCTTGACACAGAATATTGTGCATCAATCAATATGACAACATGTTATCTGGTTCGAATAAATATCAGTGGAGTTGAGGGCAGTTGAGATTCTGCTCTGATAAAGAAAAGCAGAGAATTAAATTGAGTTACATACAACTGCTTCTGGGGTTAGAAAAGAGTTTTTACTAAATTTACAAACCTAAATCTAAATCCCAAATCTACTTGATCGATTTGCTTTTGATGAAAGAAGAATGTTTGAGTGAAATGACTAGTTGGATTTATATATACCAAAGGTTGAAAAACTGACAACTGCTAATTCTTGGCAAGGCGCAAGGTGATTAAATTAGACAAAAATACTCCAATTTCTGATTTTGAGGGAGGCAGGCCCATCCAGGGCTACAGTTGTGAGCATCATTGCTCTTTTTTTATATAATGCAATACTGAAGTTGTTAGATAATCTAGGTTTTGAAGATCTTCAGTATAGCTTTGTGTTGAGATACAAGATTCTATCTGAGATGCTTTGACAAGAAAAAGATCCCAAAAAGCCATGACCATTTTCAGTTGAATACTTAGGAACTCTGAAAGGAGTGTAAGTCCTCCTGCAGTGGGAAAAATGCAACCTAATAGGTGTATTTGTAAAAACATTTTTAAAGCTTTACTACAGGTCCGATATCCAAAATCCAGCTGTCCAAAAACCAGAATTGTCCGAAAACTGGACATTTTTGAAAATATTCAGATGCAACAACAGTTTAGTGTCAATTGATCGGAATTGCATGAACTAAACTTGAAAAGACTGAAGACACAGCTTTTTATAGTATCCTCCTTAAAGAGTAATGTTAAGTCAATGCTTTGCTTAAGTTTAATTTTCTCTCTGTCAATTTCTACCCAACTTGTTTTAAAATTGTGAAATGTCAGCAGTGACTGGCAGATCCTGCCCCCACCCCCACCCCGCTCCCCTTCCCAGGGTGGGGCTCCAGTCGGGCATGGATGATACTCAGGCAGGTAATAAGCCAAAGGCTTTGGTTATCCTCGGGCTCTGGCTGACTCGGCGGGTAGTTGCCGGCTTCAGATGTCCGAAATCCTGGAAAATACGAAATCCAGCATGGTCTTGGTTCCGAGGATACCAGATTTTGGATATCGGACCTGTAATAGTCTTTCAGTTCCTAGTATCAGTCTTGCTATCAGGTCTATTAATAGTTGAAATAGTCAAAATAGTCATAATTGAATATCAATGCACCAGTGATATGCCAACTCTATTCACACGATCAAAGAACTAGGCCTAAATACTAATTCATTTATATTATTCTGTTCTAAGTGCGTTTAGTTTTTGTACTTGTTGAAACATGTCAAAAAGCTCCAGCTAGGATTGGATCAGTAGGATGATGATGGCCTGAGTTTTAATCGCGCGCCACGCTCTGCAGCGGCGCACTTTCAACTCGGTGGCCTTACGACATGGAGGTGCCGCCGAGGAGCCCCCGCAATATTACGCGTGGGGGCTCATTTAAATGGAGGGGGCAGAGTGGCCGCTCCCAATGACATAGTGGGGGTGACTGCCATGCCCCCGGCAACAGCGTCCGGCGCCACCGCCATTTTTAAAGGGCTTTAAACCCTTACAATTAATTTCCATATTTAAAGGTACCTAAAGTGCAATTTTTATTAAGAAGTGATAAAGATGTGGAGGCCCTTCCCCAACCCCCCCCAAATGGTCATTTCATTGCCCGAAATGAGCAACAATTGGCTTTGTCAAATACCTGAACTTACTCCCCACCCCCCCCCCCGCCCCCCACACCCCAGCCTTCAATATTTTGCCCTTCAACCCCTTCCCATCATCCCCACATCCAATCAAAATTGTTTTCCCTGCTCCTCCACTCCTCCCACCCTGAAGGTTTTATTCCTACCCCCTCCCCACCAGGTTCTCGCCTCGGAACTATGTATGGAGTTCCGAAAGCGCGCGGAGCACGTATGGCGGCTGTAAAATCGGCGTGGGATGGCCGCTGTCTGCAGGTAAGTGCATTTACATCTTGTTAATGTTAATTTAAATATGGAGATGAATAGCCCGCCACCAGGCGGATATCAGATGTTCCACGCAGATATGCAAGTGTAGAAGAAAAAGGCCAGTGTTCAAAAGCTTTGTACTGTTTTTGTTCATCTTTGTTTATTTTCCACTTTCCTTTGCTCCTCTCCTGAAGATGCTGACTTATGCTGAGCTTTGGTTTCATGGTTTTGGCTTCTGTTGTCTTTCACCCAAGTGACCATTCTTCTAAGCCAAGACACTGAATGCTACCAGATGGTCAGAGGTGCATAGCTGAATCTATTTCACAACATAAGGACCCTGTTAATGGGGTGATTTATGGTGGTGATATGCCACTCAAGCTTGGAGGCCCAGGAAGGGAACAGTTGAAACTATGGAGGCTCACTCTTGCAGGTAGTAAATTCTTTCCAGAGGTTTTTTTTTCACTAGCTTTTCCTGTCTGCCTCTTTCACTCTCTCTCTCTCTATCCAATTCTTTTTCTCCTCTCTCTATTTCTGTTTTTGTATTGAATTTGACTCTGATTCACCTTATTTCATTTTCTGCATTCACTCCTTTTCTATCCTTAAATTTCATTGGTTAGGGAGATAGACTCATAGTCCCTTTAGTCACCGACTTCCCAGATGCCCCGTTGACCTAGACACACTGTTATCTGCTCGCAATTCCAGCTATTTGCAGTGCAAAAATAATTACAACTGAGGGTGAAGGAGGAAAACAATCCAACTCGAGGCACATGTGAGATGCCACGCTCCAGCAAATCCTGAGCCAATGTAAGGAAGTAAAGAGGAGCTGTGAAAAAATATTTAATACTGTACCTTTCCCTCAAAAAAATGAATTAAAATGCATGGGGTGAGCGGGGGCAGAAATATATAAATGATTTGAAGTAATCAGTGGATAAAGGCGCAAAGAAGATGAAAATGGACAAAGGAGAACTGTGAGTGAGAAGGATGAATTCAAAAAAATTAGTTCACTTTTTTTATATTGGATATACATTTTTCTTAAATTGCCTACGATGGAAAGATTCAGTAAATATAGGAAAAAGAGCTCCTGAAGCATTTAAAATATGTACATTACATGTTTTTTTAGTAAATTGGACAATTAAAATCATCTGTATACTTGTAACAAACTACTTTGAAGACAAGATTTATGGTCATTTTGTTATTTAAAAATGGGCAATAGACCAATCATTTATAGGCAGTGTCTAAATTTCAATGAAGAATATTGGAACCAAAGGCTGGAACTTTCTGGAAATTCAGGAAGTAGATATTAATGATGTGATCAAAGTTCTAGAAATGAACATTCTAGAAATGAATGCTTTACTGGAAAATCCATTGTAAATTCACAGCCTTGACTATATTCTAATCTTCCTCCGCTGAATGTCCATGTTTGGTGTGTTGCCATCAGTCAGAGGACAACTGACTGAAAGAGCATTTGTTGGAGGAACTTAGTCATGAGCATTTCTGTTTTGAGATTGCACTGTAATTTTTTAAACACAATTCTATGTAATTTTTTTAAAATTCCCCATTCTGTTGGAAGCAGGAAGAGTTTGTAATTTAGTGCTGCACGCTTATTCCTGCTTCACTTCAAGCTGGTCATCCCAAAAAGTAACTCTTTTGCCAAATTTTAAATGGACTTGGTAAAGAAGGAACTTGCATTTTTATAGTGCCTTTCACAACCTCAGGACATCCCAAATCATTTTACAGCCACTAAAGTTCAGTTGAAGTGTTGTAAGTGTTCTTCCCTCTTGGACCATTTGAAAGTATCATTGTGTGATGCTCGTGCATCTGAAAGAGGAACATGAGAGCCTAGAGGGAGAAGTGAATTTTATGTAACAATTTTTTCGGAGCCTTTTCTCCATTGTTTTTGGCTTTTTTGCATTATGTACAGTACAGAAACAGGCCAGTCATCCCAATTGGTCCATGCCAGTGCTTATGCTCCACACTAGCCTCCTCTCACCCTACTGCATCTAACTATCAGCATATCCTTTTTTTTTCTATCTCATGTGTTTATCTAGCTTCTCCATAAATGCTTCAAAGAATATATTTTATATTGGAAAACATCAGTAGTATTCCCATTCCGGTCAGTTGAAGAGCCATGGAATGGAAACAGTGCTTGAATGTTCAGAAGCACCAGGACCAGATGGAATATATCCAAGATATTAAAGGAAATAAATGTAGAAATAGAACAGAACTGTTTTGTGACTCATTGGTTACAAGTGTGGGACAGCAAACCCTGAAAAATTATGAATGTTGTTCTAGCCTTTTGAAAATAAATTATTTGGAAGCATTATCTTGGAAAGTATAGACCTGTTAATGACAGAATTGATGAAGTTTATCATAATAATAGCAATACCACGGGATTAAATAAGCACTAAGGGAATAATTCCAAGCCACATTAGTTTATGAAAGGCATCTTGTACCTAAGAAATTGATTGAAATCCTTTGTGGCTGCAGCTGAATTGATTGATGGAGGTAATGTGGTTTATGGTAAGTTTTTTTTTTCAAATTTCAGAAAGCAGTTGATTAAGTACCACACAAGAGACTGTGGCTAAATTGGAAGCAGATGCAATAAAGGGAAAGGTAAACCAGATAATGAATTGACAAACTCGAGCTAACAAATTGGAGTGATCAGTGACGGTGGAAATTGTTCAACAGCTATGGCCCAGTGGGTGAAGCATTATGATCTTGATGAGGGTATGATAAATGGAAGCTAGAATTTTCTGAATGGAAGCCCAAGTAGTATGGAAATGCAGAATGTTTTGAGCTTAGATGCTGTTTAATTTGGCAGAATATAAGATATTATGCATTGTTGCAGTAGTAAGTGCAAAATTCATAATATATTGCCAAATAAATAGATAAGCTGCATGAGTGACCAAACAGTGGAAACACCAGCACGCTGCATGATGAAAGAAGTTGTAAGCTACAATGTCAGTATACGATTTGTATGTGTGTGTGTTTGATTGATTTGCGGAATGTAAGTTCCAAGGAAATGATACTGACATTTTGTGAAACATCTGTGAGCAGACAAATTATATTAAACGTAGGTGAGATGCCCGAATATTACGAAGAGATGCAGAACAAAAAACAAGATTAAAAATGTAACAAAGAGCGTTCTGAGTTTTTGAGCAACAAAGGGAGGCTAATAAAGTTATTCTGATCAGAACCATTACCTTTTAATCATTATTAATCTAAGATTAAAGGAACATTTGATCCAAGTTTAAAAAACACAGGGAAACTAATAAATGGCATGGAGTGTAACGAAAGAATAAATACTGTAGAATTATAGTTGTTAAGCCAACAAATACACTTTCAAGGACAATGAATGTTGACTCTCTTTAAACATTTTGAAAGATAATAAAGGACGATAGGGAGTAGTTAGACATAAATGGTGAAGGCATCTAATGCACAGACACCAATTCACCACAGCATGGTGTCCTGAGATGTAGGTTTTCCCTTGGTGTTTTGAGTTACAAACATAGTGCTATGGTACCCATTAAATGCTGTACAGTTTGAGATGTGCTGATGGATTGATGCTGATTTGTACTGGGGCACTCAAATACAAGTTGTGTTCAGTTACCCACTCATACCACTTCAAAATGGTGCTATTACAAGCCTGAAGAAATAAAATGAGAGCTGCAACCTCTCGGCTGCATGGGTCCATCACTCAAAAAGTGATGCCTTTGCTTCAGGCAATTTAGTATGACCTGCCCAGTTCACAGAGCAGCTCAATATCCTGGAACTTATTTAATAGCTTTCATGCTGCAAGTGTAGTAGCCTGAGCAGTGGTTTATCTCCAATGAGTTATTTCTGGCACAAGCTGTTTCTAGGCAATTTTCATGCTGCTGTGCATGAACAGCAAAGGAAAAACATAACCTCACTATTCATTGCCAGCTGTTGTGTAGTCTTTCTGCATTTATATTTCCTCAATATTTGTTTTGATTGAAACAAAATCATAAAAGCCAATTGACATGGTCACTTCCACAGACAGTTTCTCCAACTCAACAATGGGCATCACTCCTAAAAACCCTAAATCAAAAGCTGAAGAAAAGAATGAGGCAGCTGAGTAAGTCTTACTCCAACGTCTGAACAGACTAATGAGGAGTAACATCATGTAACGATTTGGTCCCAGTTAGGAGCTGTATAAGCCTGCACACCATGCCTTAAACACGATGTTTTCACTCTTCTACAAGAGGAAACTCTGTGTTCACTTGACTTGGCTTATTTTCAGGACACAAAATCAATAATTATTAAGTGCTCACTTAGTTAGCATGACAAAGATTGCAATATGACGCACCCACACAGAACCATATCTCAGAGCCCTCCGGATTATCAAAATGCAATAAAAAGCAATTAATGTCTGCTTCTATAACTGTCCCAGTTTATGCCTCGAGCTTGTTGTTCTTCTTTAACAAAGTCTCTAGTGTTGTTGCACTGCAGACTTGTAGCTAGCTCTGGATTTCTTGTATTTCTTTTTTTTTTACTATTTCTCATGTTCCAAATCCAGTTTTGAGAAACCACTCTGTTACATAAACATATAATTTTCTTGGTTGAGTCACTGAGTAAAGTCAAAACACTGCTGGGATGAATCCATGGTTCACCCAGTTCTTCATTGTAATCAGATTTTCTCATTCTTACCCTTCAGTGATCTATACTTTATGGCACACAGGTCTTATGTGGCAACTAGTGTTGTCACCAGAATCAACTTGCCAAGTGGCCTTTGCTACTCCAGGAAGTGCAGCTTGTTGAAGCATTTTTCTTCATTTGAAAGTATTTTCTGTACCCCGGTTCCCCCGCCCTGTCCCCCTGCCAATTCCCAAGTTTAAGTTATTCTCCTGGCCGCACACTATTAGAAAAGGAGCTAAGAGAAAGAACATGCATTTATAATATTGCCTTTCACAACCTCAGGATGTCTCAATGTGCTTTACAGCCAATAGTATGGTTTATGGCTCCCAGTTGATCTTCATAACTTTCTTGCCTTCTGTGTTTGTGAGTTTTTTTTTAGAATTAGAACTAGAATATTACAGCGCAGTACAGGCCCTTCGGCCCTCGATGTTGCGCCGACCTGTGAAACTATCTGACCTACACTATTCCATTTTCATCCATATGTCTATCCAATGACCACTTAAATGCCCTTAAAGTTGGCGAGTCTACTACTGTTGCAGGCAGGGCGTTCCACGCCCCTACTACTCTCTGAGTGAAGAAACTACCTCTAACATCTGTCCTATATCTATCACCCCTCAACTTAAAGCTATGTCCCCTCGTGTTTGCCATCACCATCCGAGGAAAAGGTTATATTTTCAATCCCAACATTTTTCAATGGAAGATTTTTGCTGTGACCACTACTTGGATATGTATCCTCAATGTGATGTTCTAGGTCCAGTATATATTAGAACAGGATTGTCACAGCATTCATGGCGACTTGCATTGAACAATTACTCCCTTTCAACAAACTTAATTTCCTGCTGCAATTCTCTCTTCCTCTCTGCTTGAAACAGATTCATGCTGGTGTAAGATTGCCAAGAACCCTCCAGTACCGCATCCAACTGGTCATTCTTTAGTGTGAACAGTGATTGTCAGCAGAATATTTGACTGTGGGGACTTAGGATAGAGTCTGATTTTTCCTTATCCCTATCATGTTCACTATCTAGCAGGGTTCACATGGGGTCTTTCGAGTCTGTTCAGTGAACAATGCTTTCGGTAACTGTGCCATCTGGGGAGCCACAAATAAACATTTATGTTTTTCTTGACATCGTTTTGATGTGTTTGTTAGATTTGTCATCCATTTTGTTGCGAGGGCGCTTTAATTAACACTGACAGCCTTAGTGCATTATCTTGAGGAGCAGAATCTGCTTATTCATACATGGTGGGGGGGTGTTGATTCCTATGTTGGCCAGCTGAGGGGTTTCATTTCTGTAGAGCATTAATGATAATTGTAGTAACACTGGTCAATAAATCATGTTGAAGGGCAGTGGTGTAAATATTTAGACAGAGAAAGAAAAACTGGTCTGTAATTCACCATAATATACAATAATGCTGAAAGAATGGTGTTGATAAATGGATTATTCTGCATTGTGGCTTCATACATATTCATGGTTGTCTGATCATATGTTGCTATGTACCTCTATTAGATTACTGTTATAGTTCTACAGTTATTGCTGTCTAGAGCCAGAACCATGATCTATGAAGTAATTTACAGCTCCATAATGCCTGTCTCTACTGTTGGAACTGATGGTTACCAAGAGGTGCCCACTGGATTAACGGTATCATTAGTTTTCAACTTCAAGACTCACCAATACATCAAGAAAAAAGGACACCTGCTGCCATCAGCTGCAATCCCCTTACATAAAGTAATTCTACAAAGAAGCAGGCTATAAGCTATCGTCAGTCAAGATACCAGATGCATCACATCATTGTCTAGCCTTTCTCATTATAGTTAACTAAACAGCTGATTCAGTCGGCACAATCTCTTGCAGATAACAGTGTTTGATACCAATGAATTTTAAGTTCATCAGAGCTTTCTCAAGTTAATTAGAATCATTATTTGTCAGTTTAAGCAGTTTTTGTACTCGAATATGCTACAAGCTTTGTTTTTCTGAGTTTTGTGTGCTTGGCGAGAAGATGTTGGAGCCGAGCTTCAGTAATAGATTTTGTTGTTTACAGTGCCTTGTAATTCTGTTGGCATGTTGTCCTCAGGATGACTTTGTAAGTTTGAATGAAGTAATTATAAGACAGAAAGGATGTGACTTGTTTTACAATGGAAGAATTTACAACTTTTCCTCTGTGAATTTCTCGTGTACAAAAATACCTTCCAGCTTCAGTAAAGAAACAACAACTTGCATTTATATGGCACCTTTAATGTAGTAAAGCATCCCAAGGGGCTTCACAGGAGCATTATCAAACAAAATTTAACACGAGCCACAGAAGGAAACAGTAGAACAGATGTTTAAATGCTTGGTCAAAGAGATAGGTTTGAAAAAGCATCTTAAAGGACGTGGACAGGTTTCGGGAGGGAATTCCAGAACTTAGGGTTTCGGCAACTGAAAGCATGGATACCAAGGATGGAGTGATTAAAATTGGGAATATGGAAGAGGCCAGAGCTGAAGGAGTGCAGAGTTCTTGGAGGGTTGTAGGGCTGGAAGAGGTTGCAGATGTAGGGAGGGACCAGGCCAGAGAGCAATTTGAAATGATAATTTTAAAATCGAGGCACTGTCGGACTGGGAGCCAATGTAGGTTGGTGAGCACAGGGGTAATGGGTGAAGAGGGCTCGGTGTGAGTTAGGACATGGGATGCAGAGTTTTGGATGAGCTCCAGCTGAAGAAGGATGGAAGATCAGAGGCCGGCCACATGTGTGTTGATATAGCCAAGTCTAGAGGTAATAAAGGCATGGATGAGGACTTCAGCAGCAGGTGATCGTATCAGAGATAATCAGCCATCTCTCTGATCACGTCCTTGAATCACTCTCCACCCACATCCCCCTTCTAAGCCCCGATCCTTACCTCATTCTGTATCCATCCCTGGAAAAAACTATCCCCCAATTCACTTACAACTGCACTTTCAAAATCTCAACTATCGAGCCTTTGCCCCTCCGCATGCCACAACATTTCTGAAGTTACTGATTTGCTCAATTGCACCCTCACCACTTCCTTGGATGCCCTAGTCCCCAATAAAAATTATCATTCTCTCTCACTAATACTAAAGCAAAATACTGTGAATGCTGGAAATTTGACCTGCTGAGTATTTCCAGCATTTTCTGTTTTTGTTTCGGTCTCTATCACCTTGGCCATTCCCCCGGTACAGTCCACTCCTTTAAGTCAATGGGAGGCAGACTTGAGAGGATATGGTGGACAACTGGTTTGACCATCTACCGCCAGATCTGGCTGGACCACTTAAAACACTGTTGGGTCCTGTTATCAACTACTAAAACTGCTCACTATTCCAGATTCATCTTGGAATGCAAAGATAACCCCCGGCTTCTTTTCTCCACTGCAATCTAACTTCTTAAACCCGCTTCCCCTGTTCCCTCCACCCTCACCTCCAACAATAAGTGCGAGGAGCTCATGGACTTCTTTGTCACTAAGATTGAGACCATCCGATCTACTGCCTCTGCTGTGTCCCTCCCTTCCAGTAGCCCACCTGGCCAAACTTCCTATAATGCTCCCCCTGCCCTAGCCATGAAGTCGCATCTTTCTCTAGTTTCTCTCCTATCTTCCCTCATGCCCTGTCTGAGCTCATCTTGCCCACGACACCACCTCTTTTTCTCTCGATTCTATTCCCACTAAACTGTTGATCACCCAACTTCCCCTCCTGATCCCTATGTTAGCTGATATTGTTAACAGTTTTCTCTCTTCAGGTATTGTCCCTTTCTCCTTTAAATTTGCTGTCATCACCCCTCTCCTCAAAAAAACCCTTGACCCCACCACCCTTGCAAATTATCCTCTCATCTCTGACCTCCCTTTCCTCTTCAAAGATCTTGAAAATGTTGTCACCTTCCAAATCCGTTCCCATCTTTCCTGGAACTCCATGTTTGAATCCCCCAATCAGGTTTCCACCCCTGCCTCTGCTACAATACCGAAACAACTCAAGCACACAGGGTGTATAACACCCTCCTAACATTTTCTATTTGCTTTATTTGCTAACTTTTGAACATTTGATTTCTATGTCTTGATTAATTTAACCATTCAAGGTGTTTTACCGGCCTCCCACAGCACAAAGCCGCACAGAAGGAACTGGCTAGGTGGCATTGGGTCTGGCTAAGTGTAAAATTAGTTTTGTGTGGGCTCACACATTTAAAAGTAGCCATTTGGGTCTACCACAGGAAAGTTGATAGCTCCTGTGGGACTGCACCTCACCTTTGTCTCTGGCTGGAGGACCCCATCTCACCAGAGTTACTGCACCTTATCTGCATCACTGCCTGTAGGAGAGAAGGCAATGGAACTAGAAACATAAACAAATAACAACGATTCTATCTTTATGATCAAAAGAGCATTAACAAATCAGCACTGCAGAAAATTTGAGAGTAGTCTGTTGATGATTGTTCCTACAAGTGAACCTCGTTGTGATTTCCAAAATGAGTGATGGCAGCCCATTGAGTACAAAGCCAGGTGCCCAAGTTCCTGTACCTTACAGAATCGCTGAACTTCACTAGCCAAATCCAAGGATAAAAGAACAGGATGGCCTTTTGTTTCAAAGTCTGCTGGTATGAACTTCATGAATGGAGAACCTCACAAGCGAATCCATTTATATGATGTTGCTAGTTCTCGTGAAGCTTTCCTGAGATATTTATGGTTGTCTTGTTAAAACTCTATTTTTCTTATTGAAAGGCCTGCTATTTAGGAGAAGGAAGATGTTTTGTGCATCACTGTCTGAACAATGAGAGGAAACTAAGTTAGGATTTAGAAGTTGGGGGGGGTGGGGGTGGAATTGATTGTTTGTTACATTGGGTTGGACTGAAGAAGTCAAGATATTGAGATTGGGGTGGGCAGGCTGATTAATGGTAGGACTGGATCACGGTGACAGATTGGCTGTCTGAATTCCCAGCTCTCTGATGCAGCATAAATTTTTAATGCAAGAAACCATTATCTGATCCTGAAGCAAGAGCTTTGGGTGGAATCCTATCTAAGTGAAGTTTCTGTGATAATGTATTTTTGTACTTTGCAGTGTGATACTGAACACAAAGCTCCTCAGTTCAATCACTGATGTATGCTGTCTTTATTGTCACTGGACAAAGCAACTAGTCATGCTATTGCTTCTGATCACTTGTCAGTGGCCGTACTGGAAAGACTAAAAGAACTGGACAAGGGGAGGTTTTGGGGTGGCTTCTATGCTCCAAATAACCTGCCAGCAGTCACTAGCTATGCTCGCACACAAAGAGTGACTCCTTGTACAAGGAACTGGGAGCATGGGGTGGCTGACAGTGTCCTTGCAGCCACAATCCAGAATGAACTACTGTCTTCTGAAGAGGTAGGAAGTAAAGAAAAACTGGAAGGAAAAAATTAAATCATAAGAATGAGCAAGAATCTACCTGAATTTCAAGAGGTTCAGCTGAACATTGAGTTAAATTTGAACCTCTATTATAATTTAGATTGTTTGCTTGTGAAGTTCCAGATGCAGGCAAATGTGCACATGTAAATATCCTCTTTAGAGGCTAGGAGAGCTCCAACTCAATGTGCCAACTAATGGTGTAATGTCAGCTTCTTCGCTCAATTCTAATGCTTCCCCAATGGAAAGGAGGAAAATTGGATGTAGAGATAACCCAGTTAATCATCGCACATCTCCTTATGGGCAGCACAAGAACAGTATGGGATGAAGCTTGCAAGCAGTTCTATGTCTTTTCTCCAATAGTGGTGTGTGCCAAACAGAAGGTATCGAAAAGAGGAAGAGTTTTTTTTTGTTGTGCTCAGTGTCGGAGATGAAAGTCTTAAAAGCTCCATCTGAACGACTCAATATTTCAGGCCTGAGCATAGCCCTTGACAAGGGTGATAGAAAGTAACTCTACAAGAAGCTCACACACACCGTTTTTTGTAATCTGGTACCTAGAAATCTTGTTCAGGATCTGAGCATCTTTCTCTCATCACAAAATAGTATTGATGCAGCAATTCTGTCACTAATTGTTACGGCCAGGTGATAAGGCTGTGGGTGGATCCCACTGTTCACCTTCCAACTGACCACAGCATGTGTTTTTGTTACTAGGGTTTTAACTCCTTGTGTTTTATTTGTCAAATAGACAGCAGCAGATTTTCTTTTAGGTTTAAAACAGAAGATTAACTATTTATTGAGCAATATCCATTCCTGAAATTGTCACAACTGCACAGAAACAGGCATTCATTTGAGCGCGTGCGCGCACACGTGAAAAGATAGATAGAGAGGAAAATGGGTAAGTGGTTTGAAGTGAGGTAATTGTTCGGGTTCACGCTAAACTTGTTGAATCTTTTCAGGACAATTTCTCTTTTAAGGTTGCAGGTCTGGGTTGTTTGTAGATTTTTCTGGTAGTTGAGATTTCAGTCTGGAGGCGGTGATGACTTTCAGTTTTCTGCTGCACCGAGTTGAAGTGTAGAATTCACAGTAGGGCGAATTCTTTGGTTTTTGCTGGATCTCTCACAGCTCTCAGCTGGACAGGCTTTCGTGATGTTTGTTCTGATCTCTCCTCTCTCCAGAGAGCTACTTTTTAAGGTAGAAGTCTCTTTCATGTTGCCTTTGTTGGGAGGCACAGGGCCCCCTCCCTATGGTGGTCAACAATGGACCAGGATGTGGCTACTTCACGCATTCTTTGTTTCAGAAGAACCCATTCAATTCAAAAATGTCTCTTGATCTGTTCAAGATGTGTGTAATTGACACCTCTTAGTTTGGAATGTATCCTTTTGTCCTCACAGACAGTAAGACAGTTTGAAAATACAGGGCCAGGTTGTTTGACCTTTGGCGGCCATTTTGCAGCACATTTACTTTTTTAAAGGAAAAGTCAATTTTGATAACTCTTCAGTTTGGGTTCTGTATTTTTAGTTGCTGCACTTCACGTGAGCGTGACACTAATATTTAAATGGCCATTCTTAAAGAATAATTTCAGTGATTTAAAATGGATGGATCTTCTGAAAGAAAATTTCTGTGCGTTCACATTAAAATTTGTTATCTTTTGATTTGAATGGTAATAATCTGTGTAAGATTTGCATTGAAGGCAATTTGCTCAATTTACATAATCCTTCATTTCCTAGAAAAGTTATAACTATCCGTGTTCAGCATCTCTCTTACATGTACACGCATTCTTTTGTGCCATCATCTTAGTAATTCCATTGTATGGCCTGTTGAAATGAATTTCCATTGACCCAGAACTGTATTTGAATTAGTTCCAATCTTCATTCAAACCAAACACAAAGTGCTTCTAACAATGCATGTCTTATTATTCCAATATAATGGCTTATGAATACCAAAGTAGTGGCACAGATCATTCACATGCTTACGTACTGTGCCACATAGCGTGGCTACAGGTTCGCAACTACTTTCATACATAATTACTTAATTTGAAGCTGGCAATATATATATATATATAAAGGAGGGGGTTGCAGCATTATTGGTTAAGGAGTTAATAACAGCTGTGAGGAGGGATGATATGTTAAATGAATCATCAAATGAGACCATATGGGGGAGCTCAGAAATAAAAAAGGGGCAGCCACACGACTAGAAGTGTACTATAGACCCCCAAATAGTGAGAGGGAGATAGAAGAACAAGTATGCAGGCAAATTTCTGAGTGCAAAACTATAGGGCAATAATAAAAGGGGATTTCAACTACCCTAATATCAACTGGGATACAGTGTGAAGGGCACAGAGGGGACTAGATTCTTGAACTGCATTCAAGAGAACTTTTTAGCCAGCACATAACAAGCCCAATGAAAGGGGGCACATTTCTGCATTTAGTGTTTGGTAATGATGCTGGGCAAGTGAATGAAGTAGCAGTGGGTGACCATTTTGGAGATAGTGACCATAATACAGTTAGTTTTAGCATTATATGAAAAAGAACAAAGATAAAACAGGAGTAAAAGTTCTAAATTGGAGGAAGGCAAATTTTACAAAACTGTGAGGTGATCTGGCAAAAGTAGACAGGATGCAGCCACTTGAAGGAAAATCATTCGCAAACCAGTGGGAGGCATTCAAAAGCGAGATTCTACAGGCACAGTGTAGGCAATTCCCCACACAGTTAAAGGGTGGTACGGCCAAATTTGGAGGCCCCTGGTTATCTAGAAGCATACAGGGTAAGTTAAAGCAGAAAAAGAAAGCTTATGACGATCACAAAAAACATAATACTTTAGAAAGCCTAGAGGAGAATAGAAAGTGCAGGGGTGAAGTAAAAAAGGAAATTAGAAAAGCAAAGACAGGACATGAAAAATTATTGGCAGGTAAAATCAAGTAAAACCCAAAGATGTTTTATTAGTACATTAAGAGCAAGAGGATAACTAAGGAAAGGGTAGGGCCTATCAGAGATGTACAAGGGAACTTATGCGTGGAGGCATAAGTAGTGGGCAGGGTTCTTAATGAGTTTTTTGTCTCTGTCTTCACAAAGGAGAGGGATGATGCAGACATTGTAGTAAAAGAAGAGGAGCGTGAAATATTAGAAATGATAAGCATAATGAGAGAGGAAGCACTAGAAGATCTGACACCCTTGAAAGTGGATAAATCGCCAGGGCCAGATGGATTGCATCCCAGGTTCTTAAAGGAAGCCAGGGAGGAAATAGCGGATGCGCTTAGGATAATTTTCAAATCCTCACTAGATAGGGGCGAGGTGCCAGAGGATTGGAGGTCTGCGAACATTATACCATTGTTTAAAAAGGGTGCAAGGGATAGGCCAAATAATTATAGGCCAGTCAGTCTAACATTATGAAAGACAGGATAAACTGCCACTTAGAAAGGCACGGATTAATCAGGGATAGTCAGCATGGATTTGTTAAGGGAAGGTCGTGTCTTACTAACTTGATTGAGTTTTTTGAGGAAGTAACAAGGAGGATTTATGAGGGTAGTTCAGTGGATGTGGTCTACATGGATTTTAATAAGATATTTGACAAGTTCCCACATGGCAGACTGGTGAGGTAAATGAAAACCCATGGGATACAGGGGAATGTGGCACGTTGGATCCAAAATTGACTCAGTGACAGGAAACAAAGGGTAGTAGTTGACAGATGTTTTTGCGAATGGAAAGTGATTTCCAGTGGAGTTCCACAGAACTCAGTGCTTGGGACCCTTGCTGTTTGTGGTATATATTAATGTCTTGGACTTAAATGTGGGAAGCATGATCGGGAAATTTGCTGATGACACAAAAATTGTGTAGTTGATAGTGAAGAGGATAGCTGTAGACTCCAAAACAATGTCAATGGTTTGGTTGAGTGGGTGAAAAAGTGGCAAATGGAATTCAGTCCAGAGAAGTGTGAGGTAATGCATTTGGGGAGGGCAAACAAAGCGAGGGAATACACAATAAATGGGAGGACATTGAGAGGGGTAGAAGAAGTGAGAGACCTTGGAGTGCATGTCCACAGTTCCCCAAAGGTGGCAGGACAGGTAGATTGTGGTGAAGAAGGCATATGGAATACTTTCCTTTATTGGCCGAGGTATAGAATACAAAAGCAGGGACTTAATGCTGGAACTGTATGAAACGCTGGTTAGGCCACAGCTGGAGTATTGCATACAGTTCTGGTCACCACATTACGGGAAGGACACAATGGCTCTGGAGTGAGTACAGAGGAGATTTACAAGAATATTGCCAGGGCTTGAAAGTTGCAGCTATGAGGAAAGATTGGATCAGCCAGGGTTGTTTTCCTTAGAACAAAGGAGGCTGAGGGGTGACATAATTGAGGTGTACAAAATTATGAGGGGCCTAGATAGAGTAAACAGGAAGGACCTGTTTCCCCTAGTGGAGAGGTCAATTACCAGGGGGCACCGTTTTAAGGTGATTGGTAGAAGGATTAGAGGGGACATGAGGAAAAACTTTTCACCCAGAGGTTGGTGGGTGTCTGGAATTCACTGCCAGAAATGGTGGTGGAGGCAGAAACCCTCAACCCATTCAAAAGGTACCTGGACATGCAGCTGAAGTGCTGTAACCTGCAAGGCTACAGACTAGGTGCTGGAAGGTGGGATTAGATTGAGCGGCATGTTTTTTCAGACAGCTCAGACATGATAGGCTGAATGGCCTCCTTCTGTTCTGTAATTTTTCTATGGTTCTATTGATTAAGATGCAATGTGCTATTTACAGAGAGGGTGGAGAAAAATAAGAGATGGGGGTGTCATTTCTGTTCCAGCAGGTTACTAGCTACCGGGTAGCATTTTCCGAGGCCTCTTTTATCCCCTCTCAAAGCCTTGCTGGTATATAGGAACAGGAGTAGGCTATTCAGCCCCTCAATTCTGTTCTGCGTGATCTAATTACCCACCTTGATTCCATATCCCTTAATGCTCTTGCCTAACAAGAACCTATCAATCTCATTTTTGAAATTTTCGATTGACGTAGCCTCAACATTTTTTGTGGGAGAAATTTCCAGGTTTTCTCTACCATTTGTGTGAAGAAGTGAGTCCTGATATCTCTGAATAGCCTATCTGTAATTTTAAGGCTATACCTTCTTGTACTGGACTGCCCCACCAACGAAAATACTTCTCTCCATCTACCCTATTAAATCCTTTAATTACCTTAAAGACGTCAATTAGATCACCCCTTAATCTGCTAAACGCAAGGAAATACAAGCATCATTTACACAATCTGTCCTCATAATATAATCCTTTTAGATGCAATATCATTTGACTGGCGCATGGCAACAAATCCTGAAGAAAGGAATATCTTTAATACATGTTGCAAATTTCACATAGCAGAAAACTCCCAATGCTAAAAGGAAAGCTCTACTTCTAATTAAGATACTATGCAAATAAAATACATTTGTTGCCTAAGGTGTTTGATTGATGTTTCACAAGCCTGGCATCAAACCAACAAGAAATGGGCTGCATTTGAAGTGCCTTAGCTTCAATAATTTTAGTGCTTTAAATTGCAAACAAACTATATTTCACAGTGGCATACAGCTCCACCCATGTTTATTCTTAAACATCTATTCTTGATTAATGCTCAGCAATGCAGCTTACCCATGTACTGTTTTATTGTATTGCAATATGTTTGAAATGAAGCTGAGATGGAGTGAAATATTGGGGACCATGCACAGATGTTCCAAATCCCACATATGACTATTACATTTCTGGTAATGAAGTGCTGTGTGAACGCAGGAGTCTCACTGGAAAATGAGGCACCAACGGAACAGTGAAGGTGGGCGGAATAGTTGACCAGTGATTGTTTAGCTAAAGCAATTGGAATATTGATGAGGTGAACACATTAGCTTAATGAACATGTTAACACATCTCAAGACGCTGGGGACTGAGTGGATGAATCTGATCTGCCACTGAATGCTTATTAATCCAGGGACTAAACTAACGGTTGTGTGGTGTGTTATGGTGGTCATATACATGATTCACAAGAGTAGTAGTGGGAAGTTGATCCTTTCCCAAGAATCACTCGAGATATCAAATCTGGTGACTCAGATCACTGCAAGCACAAGTGAGTTATTGGTTCAGCTCCTCGGGTAATTTATCCCAGTCAACCAACACTATTGGCAACAGGCCGTTCTCTATGCCAACTTTTCTACATCTGCGTTTTTCATGGAAAAATACATTTGGATTTGCTTGTTTGAGGTGCTGTGTTTCAGTTCTCAGGCGCACAGTGAAGTTGCTGGGCAATTGTCAAGGGTGCTATGAAAGTTGTCGAACACTGCGGATTTCTGTTTATAATAATTTTTGTTAATGGGTTTAAGGGCAGCATTGGTGAATTGAGTGTTTTACCCGACAATTCACTGTATTTATACAACGAACAGCACCAGTCACTCAGTTGGTCCTGTGCAAATGGCATTATGTCACTTCTAGTTGGCAGAAGAGATCTATTTTTACATGAGTTTATATCATAGTGAGATTAAAAATCTGAAAATTCCATTTCAAACCCTGTGTGACTGCAGCAGTGGTATATTTGTTAGTGAGCAATTTGCTGCAGCTGCCATGAATGATCTGACTCCATTGCTGCTGCAAAATATCCACTTGCCTATTGCAATCTGGTCTTGTAGTTATGTTTTGTTTTCTTTGTATTTCTACTGAAGCCTTTCTGAATAAAGTTGCATGTCTAGGGGCTGTGGGCTGAATTTTATAAGCGCGCTGCTGAAATTGGCGGCAGGCGAAGGCTCATTTAAATAACCGGGGCAGGCTGCCACCACCCCTGCACCCTGCCCCCCCCCCCCAATCACATGGAGGGGGTGGGCTGTCTGTCCCCGGCAATGGCATCAGCTGCACTGACGCCATTTTTAAAGGGCTGTTAGCCCTACCGGTAAATTTAAATATTTAAAGAAACATTAAATGAAAGAAAATAAATAAATTTCTTTTGCCCCTCTCCCACCCCCCCATATCAATTAATGTAATTATTTGCCCTTTCCCCCCCAAAAAAAACACTTAACTTCACAATCTGACCTCCACCCGCCCACAAACTGGACAAACTTGCAACATTAACCCTTCCCACCATCCCCTACACCCATGAAGTTCATTTGACCGCCCCCCCCCCCCCCGCCAGCACTGATAAACATATCTGCCCCCCCCCCCTCCCCAGCAGTGTTGTGCCTCATTTCCCCGGACAGGGGTCCGAAGCCGTGGCAGTGCCGGCTGCCGGGGTGAAGATTCTGGCAGCACTTCAGGAGGCGACAGGAAAGTCATTAATACAGGTAAGTAAATTTATTTGAATATTTAAATTACGGTCTCGTCGCCGAATGGCAGGGGGACCGCCACGAGGCCATGCCGCCACTGGCAATATCGGGACAGGCCCTGCCGTCGTCGAGGTCCATGGTGGGATTTATCCTGGACAGTCGTCATGCCCCCCCTCCCCACGGATCCTGACCTCGAGGCCTCTATAAATTTCATTCCTGTGTATCAGTGTAATTCAGTATATTGACCAGTGATGAGGTGGTTTTGACTCTGGCTGCCCTGATGGTTCAGTGATTGAAGTTGGGTATTAGTTCAGGTCCAGAAACAGGCTAGTGTTGTGTGGCACTGGATAAAGAAGTGGAGCAGCTGCTTTTGAAAGGACTTATCCACGGAAGCCATCTGCTGATGTTGAGGATCTGGCCCTGGAGGTAAATTACTGCTGTGTGGGACTTGCTGCACAAGTGAGTGGCTTCACATATCCCAGAACGTCTGTTTTTGTGGACTCTTGGAGAGAAATGCTCAACTCTATGCCAATTGTGCTGAATTTGAGAGCACATTTCAACTGTATGTTCTAGTTCTACAGGGGCTTGGATTGAGATGGTCTAAACTCAGTTCACTTAAGTACCTTGACAAGCATCTGACAGAGATTTATCACCCATTTGTTTGCAAGATTTCTGTATTGAAGGGTCTCTAAATTAGCCAATTCATCACATCAGTTAGTGAAAGGAATAATAAAAATCAGCTATTGGAGTGTTGAGGCTGTACTAAATGCAGTGAAAAGCAAACTTCTGAAAGAGGTATTTGAATTTCGTTTTCTTTCACATGAAGACTGAACATCACAAAGAAACTATATGTCCAGAAATACACAGTAAACGGTACTTATTTCTGCATTCATTGTCATTGCACTGCTGGCGGTGTGGGATTTACTGTATCTTTAAAATTAGTTGGTTTAGTTGTCAGATGTTCAGTTCCTCAATAAAGCCTTCATTACAAGGAAGGCTATGGAATTTGTGTTGGTGAATAATTTGTCTGGCTGCAGAGGCACCAAGGTGAATGTATCTCACCTGATTCAGGGGCTGCCATTGGAGATCTGAAGCTTTGACCATCAAAGTCAGATATAAAGCTGTGAAATAGACTGGAATTCAAATTTGTGGACCCCTACTAATATATTGAGGGGAATTTTAACCACCAAGGATAAGTAGGTTCAGTGTGGGTGGGAAGTAGAAATGTTTTAAATCTCAAACCCAATATCAACTCACGGTGGAAAAATATCCCTTTCCTTTAGCTTGGACAAGTCAACCAATTTGGTGAGACAGGGATTACAGCCAATGTATAATCAATGAACTAGAATTTGTGAACGTAAAATAAAAGCAAACTACTGCAGATGCTGGAAATCTGCAATACAAACAAGAAATGCTGGAAATACTCAGCAGGTCTGGCAGCATCTCTGGAGAGAGAAGCAGAGTTAACGTTTCAGGTCAGTGACCCTTCATCAGAACCAGCAGATATTAGAAATGTAAAAAGAAACTGGAAAACTTTATCAACTTTGCTTCTAATTTCCACCCTTCTCTCACCTTTACATGGTCCATCTCTGACACTTCCCTTCCTTCTCTGTCTCCATCTCTGGGAATAGGTTGTCTACTAATATTCATAATAAGCCCACCGACTGCCACAGCTACCTTGACTACATTTCTTCACACCCTGCCTCCTGTAAGGAATCCATTCCATTCTCCCAGTTTCTCCGTCTCCGACGCATCTGCTCTGAGGATGCTACCTTCCATGACAGCGCTTCTGATATGTCTTCCTTTTTCCTCAACCGAGGATTCCCCCCCACTGTGGTTGACAGGGCCCTCAACCGTGTCCGGCCCATTTCCTGCACCTCTACCCTCACCCCTTCCCCTCCCTCCTAGAACTGGGACAGGGTTCCCCTTGCCCTCACTTTCCACCGCACCAGCCTCCACATCCAAAGGATCATCCTCCAGCATTTCCGCCACCTCCCGCGTGATGGCACTACCAAACGCATCTTTCCCCCCCCTTCACCTGTCAGCATTCCAAAGGGATCGTTCCCTCCGTGATACCCTGGTCCACTCCTCCATTACTCCCACTACCTCGTCCCCTTCTCACGGCACCTTCTCCTGCAATTGCAGGACGTGTGATACCTGCCAATTTACCTGCTCTCTCCTCACTACTTAAGGCCCCAAACACTCCTTTCAGGTGATACAGTGATTTACTTGTAGTTCTTTCAATTTAGTATACTGCATTCATCGCTCACAATGTGGTCTCCACTACATTGGGGAGACCAAACGCAGACTGGGTGACCGCTTTGCAGAACACCTCCGCTCAGTCCGAAAGCATGATCCCGAGCTTCCAGTTGCTTGCCATTTCAACACTCCCCCCTGCTCTCATGCTCACGTCTCTGTCCGGGGATTTCTGCAGTGTTCCAGTGAACATCAACGCAAGCTCGAGGAACAACATCTCATTTATCGATTAGGCACACTACAGCCTGCTGGACTGAACATTGAGTTCAATAATTTCAGAGCATGACAGGCCCCCCCACCTTTTTATTTTTATTTGTAGTTCTTTTTTCTTTTCTCTTTATGTGTTTATTTTATTTTAGTTTGTTTCTACTGTACCTACCCACAGTTTTTTTTTTCATGTTTGTTTTTTGGGCCAGGGTCGTTCATTTTTCTGTCAATTAACACCCTCTCTCCACTAACGCTTTGTCTTCCAGCACACCATTAACATACCGTTTGCCTTTGCTCCATGACCTTCTGGTCAGTTATTCTCTGTGACCTTGTCCTATCAACACCTCTTTTGTTATCTCTTGTCACCCCCGCACCCCCAACTTTTTACGTTTCTAATATCTGATGGTTCTGATGAAGGGTCACTGACCTGAAATGTTAACTCTGTTTCTCTCTCCAAGATGCTGCCAGACCTGCTGAGTATTCTAGCATGTCTTGTTTGTGTTTCAGAATTTGTTAAGGTATACTTAATAACAGGCAATCAATAATGACTATCCAGGGTTCTTGCTTTCCTGAAACTGTCAGATTATAGTCATGTTCTTCCCTCGGTTTCTCCTCCTCTGGTCATCAGTGGTAGCTAGAGTACCTCAGACAGGCTCCTGAGATTTTATACAGTTCTAAACGTGTATTCTGGTAGTTCAGTCTCTGTTTTCATGTATTCTTTTTTTGGTCTGAGGTTTGTTAGTTGCTTTCTCATTGATTACTAATTACTTGAATTCTTGTTAATGACAAAGCCCCTTCCCCAATCTACATTTTCATTTGGGACCAGCAGTCTGGTTAATCACATTATTCATCATATTATCCATACACAGGGAACATATTCCACTCTTCATTTTACACCTTGTCCTAACCCGTGCAATCTGGCATCTCTGTAATTTCCCAATAGTTGCAAATGTCTAAAGCTAACTGTATAGTTACTGAGGTTCATAGACATTTAATCATACAAGAGCATAAGGTTTACCCACAGTATAAGAATGACGGTACACTGTCTTATAGAGAGGTATTATAAGGCTGAGGAAGGATGTTCTTGATATGGAGAGAGTGCAGCGAAGGTTCACCAGACTGATTCCTGGGATGGCAAGCCTGACGTATGATGAGAGATTGGGTTGATTAGGCTTGTATTCACTAGAGTTTAGAAGAATGAGAGCGGATCTCATAGAAACCTACAAAATTCTAACAGGACTGGACAGACTAGATGCAGGAAGGATGTTCCTGATGGCGGGGTAGTCCAGGACCAGAGGTCACAATCTAAGGATAAGAGGTGAGCCATTTAGGACTTAGATGAGGAGGGATTTGTTCACCCAGAGAGTGGTGAACCTGTGGAATTCTCCACCACGGAAAGCAGTTGAGGCTAAATCATTAAATATATTTAAGGAAGAGTTAGATATCGATCTTGGGGCTTAAGGGATCAAGGGATACGGGGAGAAAGTGGGAACAGGATACTGAGTTTGGATGATCAGCCATGATCATGTTGAATAGCGGTGCAGGCCCGAAGGGTCGAATGGCCTACTGCTATTTTTCTATGTTTCTAATAGGTGCTTCAGCTTAAACAAGACCTCCAGATTCATGATTTCTTCTACCATATTTGGTAAAGGTAACCAATTCCCTCCATTTATATAAAAGCAAAATACTGCGGATGCTGGAAATCTGAAACAAAAACAAGAAATGCTGGATTCACTCAGCAGGTCTGGCAGCATCTGTGGAAAGAGAAGCAGAGTTAACGTTTCGGGTCAGTGACCCTTCTTCGGAACCCTCCATTTATATGATTAATATAATTAATAGCCTATTTACAGTTATGTCAGCAGGCCATACACACAATAGTGGCCATCTCCTGGATTACACTAGGCAAAGTTAGCATATGCAGCCAGTGTAACCATTCAACTGTCGTCTTCCTGTCTCTTATTGTTAAACTATACATTCCACAGACAGATTCAATCGTTTTAAACTGTTCTAATTTCCATTTAATCATTCTGAATTGTTCTAACTTTTTACTCTTTGTCTCTATAAATGATTCATACAATATGTCATCCCTAATCATCATGTGACATCATTTTTATGCCTAACCTAATCAATGCAAACAGCTCTTCACATATCAGCAATTAACTCTTTGCTCACTAAAAGCCCACGCAAACATTTATTAAATACAGTATGTAAAATTCATAGTACTAGGAGAAATAGATAAAAACCCATATTTTTTACACCACTTTCAACCTGCCTACTTCCAGTTTCAATGACGGGAGATGGTCAACCCACTGTCAGCACATAGGTCAGTCAGGAAGAGCTTTAAAGGAGGATTCATGCCTCCATTTTAACTGAAATTTTATTTTTAACACTTGGAAGTGCTGGATCCATGCTGTAAGTGCAATTAAAGCACTACTTGTGATCCAGAAGGAGCAGGAATGTTGCCTGTGGGCCTAACAAGCTAACCTCTTCACAGATCCTGGGATCAGTTAAACCCCATCCGATCCCCCCCAATCTTCAATCCCACCCAACCACTGCAATCTCCCACTTACCTGGCATCTGCTCCCTGGGTGTTTTCCCACTCCATTCGCAGTCAACAGGAAACCTGCTGAAAAACTTCAAAAGATATCCTGCAGGACATCTGGAAAACCCATACTCGGGGTTCCCGTCTAGAAATCCTCCCACGCACTCTCTTCCCAGCCCTGAATTTATATTGGCACCCTTGTTTACAGGCAATAACAGGAGGGAGTAACCCTGCACATTTACATTGGGGATTGTTGACTGCATATTTGCAACTCTTAAGGAAGAAAACTAATTTCCCATCTTACTCACAAACTCAGGAGCCCTATGGTTTTGCTGAGATTTTCAAGGTTGATATTCTTAAAGCACAGAAGCATGGAGGATCAGATGCATATTCCATGTTCTTAACCCATGCATATGTTTTGAGTGGCTTCTTTACTTACAGGGTGATTATTCGCAACTTTCCCCAAAAAGACACTTGGTGCCATATTTTCTTCGTCAGCTAGCTTTAACTAACTGGAAGCGGGGGATGATGAGAGAATGGATATCACAGAAACCGTCGGAAATGAGGATCACCTGTTTACTGGGAACAGGTTGATTGAACTAACAGCCCCGTGTGTTACTCCTAATACAAAGAAGTGAAATGAATGAATTGCTCTGAGATTGTAGAACAAATGCTTCAGTTGAAAGCAAGCCCTGTGTTCAAGAGTCACTACACACCCATTAATACACTTGACTACATTTTCATCAGAGGCCATAAATTTACTTTTGCTGAAGCATGGAAACCTCCCAGTTGGTAAGATGAAGTCTTGGTGCACTGAACTGGTTCTGTCAGAGAAGTATAAAATTGCAGCAGGGTCCAATAACCACTGCATTCTGTGTACCCTTTGATGTCGACCTTGTTCTACCACACAACTTCAAACAGTTTAGAGGACATGATGCAAATACGATGAGTTTATAACACTTCATGTCTGACGTCAACAGATATCAATCAAGCAATTTCCAGGAGATGAAGCTGAGCTAATTTCAACTTGAAATTTTCTCCAACTTGTACCAATATACCATATATACATGTGTAAATGTTGACCCATGACTGTGGAGCAAAAAATCTTGAATTTTTCCTATATCTTGTATAAAAGTTGACCTTAACTTTCAGAACGCAGACAGAACTTTCTAATCACACACTGGTATAAATACTCAAATGTTCAGCTAGGCCCCCCCACATTTTTTTTAATATGGCTGCAAGGAAGAACAATAAATGCACAGCAAGTTTAAACTAAAAGTTGTTATGTGTGCAGAGAAGATGAATAATTGTATGGCAGCAAGAGTATCAGAGAAGAATGTCAGAGATTGGAGAAAGCTTTCCACATAGCTCATGACGATGCCAAAGAATAAAAGTGACAACAGGGGAAAGCCTAGCAAGTGGCCGCAGTTAGATGGTAAAGTTGCAGAGTGGATCAGTGAATGTCACCAGAATGGATACATAGCTTCGCGCGCATCCATTCTACTCCACGCCCTGAAAGAAGCAAAGAGAGATGGCATAGCAGATTTCAAGGCCAGCACTGGACCGGGTTCATGCAGACTTGATTTTGCACTTTGCCAAAAGGCTATGATTTCACAGCATCTACCTGCTGAACTTGACAAACTTAGAAAATATGATTTGTGTAAAAGTTGACCCCCCCCCCCAATATTTTAGCCCCAAAAACTGGTCTGACAAATTCAACTTTTACACAAGTTTATATGGTACTATGAAGATACAGTCCAGCAGACTCTAGGATACAAATTTGGTGAGACTTCCCTCAGTATGTTGTGGCCTCATTACTGTGTTGCTCATGCGAATATGCACTGAAAGTTTGCACTCAGTATGTAACTATTAGCACCAAGATTAGTCATACGTGCAATTGTATATTGAGGGAATTTCATTATAAGAGGGAACTGAATAAGTTTAAACTTCTTCATTCACTAGTAAGGCTACACTTGGAATATGCCATGTGGTTTTGGTTACTCTCTCTTCAAAATGTAAGTTACCAGATAATGCTCCTTTGACGCCACTGATTCAAAAGATGATAAGATTTTCTTACCTATCTGTATTTGTCGAGCTCCAGTTCCTAAGTAAATTCATGAAAATGTTCTCTGTATATATGTCAAGCAGGCAAGTCACCGACCTGTTGAAAGAAGCTAAGAAAGACTCAAAAATCTGACAAAATCCACAGAAAGCTGATAACTCAAAAAAGTTCCGAACATAGTCCTTATGGCACGTGCAAACAAGCAGTTCGACTGCTTTCAACACAATGAGTACTGAACAGTTTGATCCACACACTCAGTAATACATTCATTTCACTTATTTGTATTAGAAGTAACACAAGGCAGTGGGATACGGTTCTATTGTTTAAGCTGCAAAGTATGCCTGACATTCAATCACTTTTATAAAGCGAAAAGCTGAAAGTGTACAAAGGGACAGTTTGCAACAATGTTGCATTTAGACATTATTGACAAGGAATTAGAGTGCTGAAGTCACGACATTTTCTACAGGGACCTGGAGCAGCCCCCCCACCACCACCACCCAGATAGTTTTGACCCTTGGCATTTTATTTTTGATGTATTTTCTGGCATTTTGGAACTTACTGTCATTTCGTCCTTCAAATCTAAAAATTACATTTGATGGATGGGTTACAGTCGCAAAATGGAAATGTACATGGTTGCAAGAACCTCAATAAGATGTCACAGAGTGAAGTAAAAATGAGTGGTTAGCACTCTACATTGCAATAGTGGTCGGTGGAGTGTCGGGTGGATATTTCAAGCATTCACAGGCTCATCTGGAGAATTTTATGTGTCAAATTTGTGTGAGGCTGACAATTGGAGAGACAATTGATTGTTTTCAGCAACTTTTCTGTTTTGCCCTCCTGGTGAACTGAGTTTATATTGATGACTTCCAATCCTGGTGGTGAAAGTTTTTTTTTTCTATTTTAAAAAAACTGATAAGGGGGCAGTGAGGGAAACATTTTCTTTTGGGCGGAGGATGCTACCTGTCTGAATAACGACAGAAAATGTTCGAAATACTCAGCTCAGGCGGCATCTGTAGAGAGAGACACAGGGTTGACCTTTCAGATTGATGTCTTTTCATCAAAACTGGGAAAAATTAGAAATGTCATAGATTTTAAGTAAGTGAGAGGTGGGAAGGTGGGAAAAAAGAACAAAAGGGAAGGTCTGTAATAAGGTGAAAGACAGGAGAGATTAAATGACAAAAGTGGTGTAGTGCTAAAGGGATTAGTATTGGGACAAGTAAAGAAACAAAAGGTGTGTCTAGAGGGGGTGTGAATGACAGACTGGATAGTCAGAAGCTTTTTCCCAGGGTGGAAGAGTCAGTTACTCGGGGACAGAGGTTTAAGGTACGAGGGGCAAAGTTTAGAGGGGATGTGCGAGGCAAGTTTTTTACACAGAGGGTGGTGAGTGCCTGGAACTTGCTGTCAGGGGAGGCGGTGGAAGCAGATACGATGGCGACGTTTAAGAGACATCTTGACAAATACATGAATAGGAAGGGAATAGAGGGATATAGGCCCCGGAAGTGCAGAAGGTGTTAGTTTAGGCAGGCATCAAGATCGGCGCAGGCTTGGAGGGCTGAATGGCCTGTTCCTGTGCTGTACTGTTCTTTGTTCTTTGATGAACAGTTCTCTCCAAAAGACAAAAGCAAGGGAAAAACAATGCTAAAACCAAAACATGCAAAGAAAAGGAAACAAAATGGGGGCAGAGATTATGTCTGAAATCGTTGAACTCGCTGTTGATTCCGGAAAGCTGTAAAGTGCCTAATCGAAAGATGAGGTGCTGGTCCTTGAGCTTGTGTTGAGCTTTATTGGAACACTGCAGTAGGCCGAGGACAGAGAGGTCAGTGTGAGAGCAAAGTGAAGAATTAAAATGACAGGCTCGGGGTCATGCTTGTGGACTGAATAAAGGTGTTCCACAAAGCAGTCACCCAGGCTGTTTTTGGCCTCCTCCGTGTCGGGCAGACCGCATTATGAGCAGCGAATATGGTATACTAAATTGAAAGAAATACACTTGAATCACTTTCACCTGGAAGGAGTGCTTGAGGCCTTGGATGGTGGGGAGAGAGGAGGTAAAAGGGCAAGTGTTTGAAGTTCTGTCAGATGTCTCTTAGAAGGATGCCACTAATTGTAGGGAATTACCTACAAATCTTACGAAGAAGGCCTGTCACCTTCCTGTTGCTTCGGAATTTAGTCGGCGGTGGGATGCGCCAACAATGGCCTTCCCGCCCAGAAGCCAATTGAGGCCCTAAGTGGCCTATTACTGGCCACATAAGGGCCTCTTCCTGCCGCTACTGGGATTTAATGAGCAACAGGCGCTCTGCCTGTGGGCTTGTGTTGGGGGTGGGGGTCCTCCTCCGCGGGCAATCTATGGCCCACAGATGGCCCCTGCTGGGAAATACACCACAGATGTTAATCCCCCCACCCCCCCCTCCGCAATAAATGCCCTCCCTCCATTCCCCCCCTCCCCTCGCCGGGGTCTGCCAGTCTGACCCCAGCGACCCCATCTCATTTACCTTGGGTCTGGGCTCCAGTGCTGGGCCTGAGTTCGAGGTTTCTTGCCGTACTGGCAGTGGCTACCCATCCCAGTGGCAATGCTGATACTACTGAGTTGCCAGCCCTCTGACTGGCTGGCAGCTCTTGCAAGTGGGATCCCAATCCTCAAAGGGACGGTGATCCTGGCGCCAGGCACTTCAGTTCCAAAGTTCCGTGAGATCGAGCCTGGGGGGTGGGGGGGGAGCTCTGATAGGCTGCGGTTGGGGTTCTCCCGCCTTTTCGGCCCGGCACTGTGAGCCCTGCTGGCGCTACAAAGTTCAGCCCTTTGTTCCAGCTATACTCTGGTCTCCTCCCAGGTCTCTCTCTTCCATTACTGTGTTGATCCGGCTTCCTGCTCTTCTTCAGATCTAGAGAATTTCAAGAATAATATTTCAAATTTCTACTCATCTTGACGTGTTTTGCCTGACTCTGCTCTTCCTCAACTTTCCACTGGCTATCTCTGGGGTGAGACTTTCTACTGATATCTCTCACAGGCTAAGTTCAGCAACTACCTGATTGTACTTCTTCCCACTCCATGATCTGTAAGGACTTGATTCCTTTCACTCAGTTTCTCCATCTCTCACTTCTGCTCTCTGTCACTTGCCACTAAAATTCTCCATCCCACTCCCTTAACGGGACCACTTGTCGCCATTCCAAAAACCTCACTGGTAGGTTTTTAAATTATTGCTGAGAGGCCTGGAGGAAAATTAATTCACAAAATTTGACCTCCCCTGGGATTCCCACACCCTCTCTATTAATCACAGCTCTGCAGAGGAGCCACCAGGCCCTCTGATCAACAAGCTGCTTATTACCATTTATAGTACTGGCAGTTGGCCAATGCTATTCAAATGATAGCTGACTGTGGGTAGTTACCAAGTTTCCAGTGAACTAAAGATAAACATAACTTGTTTCACATACCAGTAGATCTGTGAAATAGATGGGTTGCAATGCCATTTATTGCTGTGTAATAAAGGCCTTTGAGTAAAAACTTGATGAGAGTATCTCTTGGAAACAGGACAAGTTAGAAGGATTTGTACAGATTCAGATGATCAAATACTGCACGGAACCCCACGGTTCCATGCGGCTGCAACACTAGAGATGTCATCTGTCGATTATGGGTTGAATAATGCAACTTTTAATATTTAACTGAGCTTTGCTAAATTAGCTTGGGAACTCATGGGGAAACCTGGAAGTGTTATTTGTAATTTTTCACCTCTCAGCCAGATAACTAAGTTGTGTAATGTTCATAACAAGTCAGTGGTCTGTGGAATAGTGGCTTCATTATACCAAATGACATTACCTTATATGCTAGTTTTTCTTATAGTATTTAATATTCTGAAATATCTCACTAAAAAGAATTATCTCTAGCTGGTGCCATCTACACTGAATGTCTTACATTACAATCTGGAAGACCTGACTTAATTTAATTTGTTTATGCATTTTAATTATAATTCATGGCCCACAACCACTAAATGTATGTACAAATGCATAATGTGGAGGTTATCTTCCCTCTTTTTCACTTCTGCTGCTCTAACGCTCCCCCCACATTAATTAGTCTATCATATGACATCAATTCTACGAGCACCATATTTCTATCCATGTGTTGATAGAAACAATCCTGCTTCTGCTGATGATGCAAGTGTCTTAAAGGAGATCTTGATGACACAGTGCATAGAAATCTCAGTGCACTATGACAGAGCAAAATTTAGGATTATCCCATGGAAGTAGCATCTTCAATTAGCAGGGTCGACAGCAACACTGACACCAGCTCAAAATTGTCTGTCTGACCTCTCATCTGTGTGCAAGAAACAGGGAGGATCTAGCATTGGACGGGTATGCTACATGGAATGTCGAGCAGAGTCCGATCACATGCAAGCCCTGCGAACAACAAAAGTGAATTCAGGCTTGGGCTGATAAGTGGCAAGTAACATTTGCACCACACAAATGCCCAACAATTACCATCTCCAACAAAGAGAATCTAACCACTTTCCCTTGACATTCTATGGCATTACCATTGCTCAGTCCCCAACCATCAACAACCCTGGGGGTGTCATTGACCAGAAACTTAACTTGGTCAGCCATGTGAATGCCACAGCTACTAGAGCAAGGTCAGAGATTAGGTATTCTATGGCAACTGGCTCACTGCTTGACTTCCCAAATTCTCGGTACCACCTGAAGGCACAAGTCAGGAGTGTGATGGAATTCTCTCCACTTGCCTGGATGAGTGCCGGTCCAACAGCAATGAAGGAGCTTAATACCATCCAGGACAAAGCAGTCTATTTGATCAGCATTTTATCCACTAGTCTAAACATCTACATGCTGCCGCTCCCCTTCCCCTACCCCATTCACCATTGGCATACCGTAGCTACATTGTATGCTATCTACAAGATAGTCTTGAGTAACTCATCAAAGCTTCTTTGACAGCACCTTACAAACCTGCAACCTCTACCACTGAGAAGGGCAGCAGGTGCACAGGAACACCACCACCTGCAAGTTCCCCTCCAAGTCACACAGTATCCTGATTTGGAAATATATCATCGTTCCTTCATTGTAACTGGGTTAACATTCTAGAACGGGCGGCACAGTGGCGTAGTGTTTAGCACTGCAGCCTCACAGCTCCAGCGACCCGGGTTCAGTTCTGGGTACTGCCTGCGTGGAGTTTGCAAGTTCTTCCTGTGACCGCGTGGGTTTCCGCCGGGTGCTCTGGTTTCCTCCCACAGCCAAAGACTTGCAGGTTGATAGGTAAATTGGCCATTGTAAATTGCCCCTAGTGTAGGTAGGTGGTAGGAGAATGGTGGGAATGTGGTAAGGAATATGGGATTAATGTAGAGTTAGTATAAATGGGTGGTTGTTGGTCGGCTCAGACTCGGTGGGCCGAAGGGCCTGTTTCAGTGCTGTATCTCTCTATGATTCTATGAGCCTGCTCCCGAAAAGCACTGTGTGAGCACCTTCACCACACAGACTACAGCTGTTCAAGAAGGCGGCTCACCACCACCTTCTCCAGGGCAGTGAAAGCTTGGTAATAAATGCCGTCAATGCCTCCGACATCCACAGGCCAAAAATGAATTAAAGAAAGGACCATAATAGGAAGCCAAGCATGTGGCAAGGCTGACTGCATTGACGTTTATCAGCTGCAATCATAAAATTCTTCAGAATCAGTTAGCAGAAATTCTGAATGTAGAGCCACCTACCACATGTTTACTTCTTTTGCTTGCGATGATAATTGTGGCAGCTAAGAATGAAGTTATCTATTTCCATCCCTCTTTCTGTCACTGTGTCAATATAAACAAGGTATTAGATGGAAAAAAATACAAAATAAGTTCTGAGTTTTGCAGATTTCCCAGGAAATTCTGTTGCCAGAGGGGTAAAACATTATTAAAAGGCAATGCTGAAGTGTGGTTTTCTGCTGCACATTGCATAACACAGAAGTAGTGTGGCAATGAATAGTACAAACTTCAAAGCCTCCATGACTTTTCAAGTCTGCAGGGAATCAATTATTTTTATCGAAAGGTTTCTAATGGAATGGCCTTTCCTCAGTGACAAGAGCATGTAAGATGTGTGCTGGAGGGACGTGCTAAGCACTGAACGCTGATATAATTTTGTCTCTCTCCTAAAGATGGTCAGAAACATCATTATTCAAGATTTTGATGAGTAAATGTCATGAGCAATGTGCCTCATCAAAGGCCAAAGTTCATGGGAGAAGGTTTGGTTACAGTAAAGAAGTGTTTCTAAGACAGCATTATTGCCCCTTTTTGTGCATTTTCTGAATTGTAAATGCACAATGCAAAGACAGTTAATGTCATCAAAAGAATCACACGGCCCAATGAAAGATGTAAAATTACATAGTCTTCTAATGGTTTTTTTCTCTCTATTAGAATAATGCCTCCTTAAAGGCAATCATTTGCTAAGATCAGATACCTGAGTACCGATGGATCATTTATTCTATCTAAAAGATATAAAGCAGAAATTTTGTGATTTATAATGAACAGGAGCTCTGAGAATTTTAGTTCATAAGAGGCATTCACAATCTGGAAGTAGACAAAACAAACATGCTGCCGTACAGAAGAGCAATCTTTACATCTAACCCCTGACGACCGCACGTAATTGATACTGGCGCTGGATACAAATCTAATGCGGAGATGTGTCTGTTGTTTGCCTATATCTCTTAAATCAACCACAGAGTTGGCTGAGGCAGCAAGTTAGATGGAGGGGAAAGGAAAGAGGTATTTATTAAAATTATACAGAAGTATGGAGGAAAAAATGTATGTTCCATCTGAAAGCAACAGTTAAATGAATCTCTGTGATGCAGCAAGAAGGAATTGGAAGCACGAGCCTGAGGCTTTTGTGCTTTTAATGTTCAACCATTTGTTTAAAAGCTGGTTATCATAACTTTTTTGTCAAAATAGCAACCATATTATCCAGAAGAAGCAATCAGAACCCTGTGTATAAAAGGTTCCATTGCTGTGTTTAGGAACCCCAGAAATAGAACCTGAATCTTGCACTATGAGTTCTCTGATTCAGTTGGCGGTACCTTGTCCTCATATTTTGCTCTCTTGAAGGTAGGCAACAGCTAACCTGCAATATTATGACATCATAATTTCGGATAGCAACATAGTTTACCAGCGATGCTATCTTAAAATAAAATGCCGAGGATGAAAGAAAGAACTTGCATTGGTATAGCCCCTTTTGCAAACTCAAGATGTTCCAGAGTGCTTTGCAATCAATTAATTACGTTAATTAATGTGTAGCTGCTGTTTTAATATAGGAAAATGCAGCAGCCAATTTGCATGCACATAGGAACCTACAAATGGCAATGGGATAAATGATGAATTAAATTGTTTTGTGGTGTTGGTTGAGGGATAAGTATTGGCCAGGATACCAGAAGAGCTAATAAAAACAAGAAATGCTGGAACCACTCAGCAGGTCTGGCAGCATCTGTCGAAAGAGAAGCAGAGTTAACGTTTCGGGTCAGTGACCCTTCTTTGGAACTGACAAATATTAGAAATGTCACAGGTTATAAGCAAGTGAGGTGGAGGTGGGGCAAGAGATAACAAAGGAGAAGGTGTAGATTGGACAAGGCCACATAGCTGACCAAAAGGTCACGGAACAAAGGCAAACAATATGTTAGTGGTGTGTTGAAAGACAAAACATTAGTACAGATAAGGTGTTAACGGACTGAAGATGAACAGCAGCAAGTGCAAACATGAAAAAAAAGTGGGTAAGTAAACTAAACAAACTAAGATGAAATGAAATAAATGCAAAAAAAAGATTGTAAAAAATGGAAAAGAAAAAAAGAAAAATAACTAAAAATGAAAGTAAAATGGGGGGCTGTCATGCTCTGAAATTATTGAACTCAATTTTCAGTCCGGCAGGCTGTAGTGTGCCTAATCGGTAGATGAGATGCTGTTCCTCAAGCTTGCGTTGATGTTCACTGGAACACTGCAGCAATCCCAGGACAGAGCATGAGAGCAGGGGGGAGTGTTGAAATGGCAAGCAACCGGAAGCTCAGGGTCCTGCTTGCGGACTGAGCGGAGGTGTTCCGCAAAGTGGTCACCCAGTCTGCGCTTGGTCTCCCCAATGTAGAGGAGAACACATTGTGAGCAGCAAATACAGTATACTACATTGAAAGAAGTACAAGTAAATCACCTGAAAGGAGTGTTTGGGGCCTTGAATAGTGAGGAGAGAGGAGGTAAATGGGCAGGTAATACACCTCCTGCGATTGCAGGGGAAGGTGCCATGGGACGGGGACGAGGTGGTGGGGGTAATGGAGGAGTGGACCAGGGTGTCGCGGAGGGAATGATACCTTTGGAATGCTGACAGGGGAAGGGAGGGGAAGATGCGTTTGGTAGTGGCGGAAATGGCGGAGGATGATCCTTTGGATATGGAGGCTGGTGGGGTGGAAAGTGAGGATAAGGCGAACCCTGTCACGGTTCTGGGAGGGAGGGGAAGGGTTGAGGGCAGAGGTGCAGGAAATGGGCCGGACACGGTTGAGGGCCCTGTCAACAACAGTGGGGGGGGGGGGAATCCTCGGCTGAGGAAAAAGGAGGTCATATCAGAAGCACCGTCATGGAAGGTAGCATCATCAGAGCAGATGCGTCGGAGACGGAGAAACTGGGAGAATGGAATGGTGGAGTCCTTACAAGAGGTAGGGTGTGAAGAAGTGCTAGCCTGCTTTTCTTCATAAATTGCTGTGAGATCTCATACCTCCACTTGTGCATGCTGGCAGGATCTTGGTTTAACCTCTCGTCGAAAAGATGGCATCTCCACCGGTACAACACTCTCTCAGTACTGTATTGCAGTGTCAGCTGAGGTTTTGAGCTGGATTTTGCTGTGTAAGTTAGGGTGAGGTTAATGGAACTCACCATTATTTATGCACAAGTCGGACAGCAAATTCCAGTGAGCACACGTGCAGTTAAACATGAAAATCTGGAAGTTGCTGTTCAAGTTTCACTGCCCCTCCGTGAGCTGCACAAAAATGACATCTTGCTGACTAGCTCCCAAGAAGTATCGAACGCTGTGAAGGTCCTGTACTGACATCATAATTTGTTTTATTCTGTTACAACCGAAACTGGAGGAATGCACTGTCTTTCTCCAGTTCCACTTCTCCACAGGTTACAACATATATTTAAATGTTTTACCCAGTTACCGATATGGCCAATTGTATACTTCCTCTATTTTAGTTTCAGAATAAAATCCACCAACCAGGTTTCTTTAATAAACAACAAAATTATTAATTTATTATAAAACAAGACTTATTCAATAAAGATGCAAAGCTTATTAACACACAGGTTGAAATATAAAAGTTCCCTTCTAGATTAACCCAACACACAGACACACACACACACACACACACACACAGACACACACACACATACACACACACACACACAGGTTAAAGAAAAAATAAAGTTTTCTCAGCAGAGCTCTCTTTACAAAAAGGACAAAAAAAATCTTTGGCCAGATACTTTTTAATTCTTGAAGAACACAGGATAACGAATGGAATGTCCTGGCTGGTCCTTTATTCTGGCGTCCAGATACGGGCAGACAGCTGTCACTTTTTGGAGCAATTCTTTTCAGATGACATCGAGGATTAGTCTGGCAGGCTTTCCAGGAGAATCACCGCATCATGGTTTCAGCTATCACATTGGATTCTCAGGGTTCCTCAAAGAGATGTAAAAAGGATGAGCTTGTGGCTTCTCTCTTAGCAGGCTTACCCCACCCGACCCCACTACCAAATGAACCAAAACAATATCCAAAGCGAAACCAACTGTTGACCATCATAAATCTTGACATGTCACTTCTTTGTATACAACTCCCATAGTCATCAAGGCTCCTGCTGTTTACTATTGACTTCCAATAAGGGTTTGTTTTTAAGCAAAGTCCGAAGTCCTTCCAGTGGACTTTTAAAAAAGAAGTCCAGCATCTGTGGAATCTCTTCAGTCCGTCAAATGAACCAATTTCCACAATTTTTCAACACGAGTCCTCAAAAAATATTTAAAAATGGAAGCACTTTCATAACAATTATTCATAGGATGTGAACGTTGCTGGCAAGGCCAGCATTTCTGCCCATCCCTAACTGCCCTTGAGAAGGTGGTGCTGAGCCACCTTCTTGAACTGCTGTAGTTTACGTGGTGTCGATACACCCACAGTGCTGTTAGGAAGGGAGTTCTAGGATTTTAAACCAGGGACAGTGAAGGAGTGATATATTTCAAAGTCAGCATGGTGTGTGGCTTGGAGGGGAACTTGCAGGTGATGGTTTTCAAATTGCATCTGCTGCCCTTGTCCTTTTAGGTCTTGGATGGTATTGAGGGTCCTGAGTGTTGTTCGAGCCACACATCCAGGCAAATGGAGAGTGTTCCATCACACTCCTGACTTGTGCCTTGTAGATGGTGGACAGGCTTTGGGGAGTCGGGGGTGAGTTACTCGGCACAGAATTCTCAGCTCTGACCTGCTCTGTCAGTCACAGTATTTATCTGGCTAATCTAGTTAAGTTTCTGGTTCGTGGTAACCCCCAGGATGTTGATAGTGAGGAATTCAGAGATGGTAATACTGTTAAGTGTCAAGGTGGGATGGTTGGATTCTCTCTTATTGGAGATGATCATTGATATGGATAGGTTAAGTGAGTTGGCAGATGGAGTTCAATGTGGGAAAGTGTGAGGTCATCCACTTTGGTAGGAAGAATAAAAAAGCAGATTATTATTTAGATGGAGAAAGACTACAAAATACTGCAGTACAGAGGGATCTGGGTGTTATTGTACGTGAAACACAAAATGTTAGCATGCAGTTGCAGAAAGTAATTAGGAAGGCAAATGGAATTTTGGCCTTTATTGCTAGGGGGTTAGAGTTTAAAAATAGAGAAGTCTTGTACAACTGTACAGGGTGTTGGTGAGGCCACACCTGGAGTACTGCGTACAGTTTTGGCCCCCATATTTAAGGAAGGATACACTAGCATTGGAGGCAGTTCAGTAGGCTGATTCCTGAGATGAGGGGGTTGTCTTATCAAGAATGGCTAAACAGGTTAAGCTTTTATTCATTGGAGTTTAGAAGAATGAGAGGTGATCTTATTGAAACATATAAGATCCTAAGGAGGTTTGTCATGGTAGTTGTTGAGAATATGTTTCCACTGGTGGGGGAATCTCGAACTAGGGGACATAGTTACAGAATAAGGGGACACACATTTAAAACTGAGATGCGAAGGAATTTCTTCTCTCAGAGGGTGGTGAATCTCTGGAATTCTCTACCTCAGAGAGTTGTGGAGGCTAGGTCACTAAATGTATTTAAGGAGGAGGCAGATAGATTTTTGAAATCTCGGGGAGTCGAGAGTTATGTGGAGCAGGCCCGAAAGGCGAGGTGAGGCCTGGGACAGATCAGCCATGATCTTATTGAATGGCGAGGCAGGGTTGAGGGGCTTAAGTCCAAATTCTGCTCCTATTTTTTATGTTCTTATGTTCTCACTGCCTGGCACTTGTGTGGTGTGAATATTACTTGCTGCTTATCAGCCTAAGCCTGAATGTTGTCCAGGTCTTGCTGCATGCGGGTGTGGACTGCTCCATTATCTGAGGAGTCAAGAATGGTACTGAAGACTGTGCAGTCATCATCAAACATCCCCACTTCTGATCTTATGATGGAGGAAATGTCATTGATGAAGCACCTGAAGATGGTTGGGCCTAGGACACGACCCTGAGGAACTCCTGCAGCGATGTCCTGGGGCTGAGATGATTGACCTGTAACAACTGCAACCTGCTTCCTTTGTGCTAGGTATGACTCCATGTTAGGGCTCCTTGATGCCGCATTCAGTCGAATGCTGCCTTGATATTCAGGGCAGTCACTCTCCTCTCGCCTCTGGAGCTCAGCTCTTTTGTTCCTGTTTGGACCAAGGCTATAATGAGGTCTGGAGCCCCTGTGAGCATCAGTGAGCAGGTTATTGCAGAGTCAGTGCCACTTGATAGCACTGTCGATGACACCTTCCATTAATTTGCTGATGATTGAGAGTAGACGGGGCTGTAATTGGCCGGATTGGATATGTCCTGCTTTTTGTTGTCAGGACATACCTGGGCAATTTTCCACATTGCTGGGTAAATGCTGATGTTGTAGATGTACTGAAACAGCCTGGGTAGGGGCATGGCTAGTTCTGGAGCACAAGCTTTCAGTACTATTGCCGGGATGTTGTCAGGGCTCAGAGTCTCTGCTGTATCAATGCCTTCAGCCATTTCTTGATATCATGTGGACTGAATCGATTTGGCTGAAGACTGGCATCTGTGATGCTGGAGACCTCAGGAGGAGGCCGAGATAGATCATCCACTTGGCACTTCTAACTGAAGATGGTTGCAAATGCTTCAGCCTTGTCTTTTCCATTTACGTACTGGATTCTCCTATCATTGAGGATGGGGATGTTTGTGGTGCCTGCTCCTCCAGTTAGTTTAATTGTCCACCACCGTTCATGATTGGATGTAGCAAGACTGCAGAGCTTTGATCTGATCCATTGGTTGTGGGATCACTTACTTCTATCACGTGCTGCTTCTGCTGTTTACCATGCATCTAGTCCTGCATTGTAGCTTCACCAGGTTGGCACCTCATATTAAGGTATGCCGCGTGGTGCTCCTGGCATGCCCTCCTGCATTCCTCATTGAACCAGGATTGATCCCCTGGATTGATCGAATGGTAGAGTGGGAGATATGCCAGGCCGTGAGGTTACAGATTGTAGTTGAATACAATTCTGCTGCTGCTGATGGCCCACAGCATCTCATGGATCCCCCAGTTTTGAGCGGCTTGATCTGTTCTGAATCTGTCCCATTTAGCATGGTAGTATGTGAAGTCCCCCACCTAGAGTACGTTCTGTTGTTGCTGATGGCCCATAGTGCTTCATGGACACCCTGTTTTGAATCTATCCCATTTATCATGGTGGTAATGCCACACGACATGATGGAGGGTATCCTCAGTGTGAAGATGGAACTTGGTCTTTACAAGGACTGTGTGGTAGTCAGTCCTACCAATGCTGTCATGAACAAATACATCTGCGACAGGTAGATATGGACTCAATGCATCACAAAAGGTAGGGCTTGTTCATTCCAGTCCAAGTAGCTTTTTAAAATCCTGGCAAATCTTATTTACTGTCAAATAAACTTCCTGAGACTGAAAATGTAACTTTTAGAAGTGTTGAGTCTCATTCCGTCAGCTTTTAAATGTTGGAGATTTTTTTAAAATTTAGTTTTCTCTTTCTGGCTCTTTTATCTCTCATCGTTTATTATTTATTGCGAGGGGAATTGAATACAAAAGTAGGGAGGTAATGCATCAGTTATACAGGGCATTGGTGAGACCACACTTGGAGTACTGTATATAGTATTGGTCTCCTTATTTAAGGTAGGATGTAAATGCGTTGGAAGCAGTTCAGAGAAGGTTTATCTTCTGGGGGGGTTGTCTTAGCAGGAAAGGTTGGACAGGCTACAAAGAACAAAGAAAATTACAGCACAGGAACAGGCCCTTCGGCCCTCCAAGCCTGCGCCGATCCAGATCCTCCATCTAAACATGTCGCCTATTTTCTAAGGGTCTGTATCTCTTTGCTTCCTGCACATTCATGTATCTGTCTAGATACATCTTAAAAGACGCTATCGTGCCAGCGTCTACCACCTCCGCTGGCAACGCGTTCCAGGCACCCACCACCCTCTGCGTAAAGAACTTTCCACGCATATCCCCCCTAAACTTTTCCCCTCTCACTTTGAACTCATGACCCCTAGTAATTGAATCCCCCACTCTGGGAAAAAGCTTCTTGCTATCCACCCTGTCTATACCTCTCATGATTTTGTACACCTCAATCAGGTCGCCCCTCAACCTCCGTCTTTCTAATGAAAATAATCCTAATCTGCTCAACCTCTCTTCATAGCTAGCGCCCTCCATACCAGGCAACATCCTGGTGAACCTCCTCTGCACCCTCTCCAAAGCATCTACATCCTTTTGGTAATGTGGCGACCAGAACTGCACGCAGTATTCCAAATGTGGCCGAACCAAAGTCTTATACAACTGTAACATGACCTGCCAACCCTTGCACTCAATACCCCGTCCGATGAAGGAAAGCATGCCGTATGCCTTCTTGACCACTCTATTGACCTGCGTTGCCACCTTCAGGGAACAATGGACCTGAACACCCAAATCTCTCTGTACATCAATTTTCCCCAGGACTTTTCCATTTACTGTATAATTCACTCTTGAATTGGATCTTCCAAAATGCATCACCTCGCATTTGCCCTGATTGAACTCCATCTGCCATTTCTCTGCCCAACTCTCCAATCTATTTATATTCTGCTGTATTCTCTGACAGTCCCCTTCACTATCTGCTACTCCACCAATCTTAGTGTCGTCTGCAAACTTGCTAATCAGACCACCTATACTTTCCTCCAAATCATTTATGTATATCACAAACAACAGTGGTCCCAGCACGGATCCCTGTGGAACACCACTGGTCACACGTTTCCATTTTGAGAAACTCCCTTCCACTGCTACTCTCTGTCTCATGTTGCCCAGCCAGTTCTTTATCCATCTAGCTAGTACACCCTGGACCCCATGCGCCTTCACTTTCTCCATCAGCCTACCATGGGGAACCTTATCAAACGCCTTACTGAAGTCCATGTATATGACATCTACAGCCCTTCCCTCATCAATCAACTTTGTCACTTCCTCAAAGAATTCTATTACGTTGGTAAGACATGACCTTCCCTGCACAAAACCATGTTGCCTATCACTGATAAGCCCATTTTCTTCCAAATGGGAATAGATCCTATCCCTCAGTATCTTCTCCAGCAGCTTCCCTACCACTGACGTCAGGTTCACCAGTCTATAATTACCTGGATTTTCCCTGCTACCCTTCTTAAACAAGGGGACAACATTAGCAATTCTCCAGTCCTCCGGGACCTCACCCGTGTTTAAGGATGCTGCAAAGATATCTGTTAAGGCCCCAGCTATTTCCTCTCTCGCTTCCCTCAGTAACCTGGGATAGATCCCATCTGGACCTGGGGACTTGTCCACCTTAATGCCTTTTAGAATACCCAACACTTCCTCCCTCCTTATGCCGACTTGACCTAGAGTCCCTAACCTCAACATCCGTCATGTCCCTCTCCTCGGTGAATACCGATGCAAAGTACTCATTTAGAATCTCTCCCATTTTCTCTGACTCCATGTATAACTTTCCTCCTTTGTCCTTGAGTGGGCCAATCCTTTCTCTAGTTACCCTCTTGCTCCTTATATATGAATAGCGAAGATGATTCTCGACAGGAGCGAGAGTAACAGGGTAGTGGTTATGGGGGACTTTAACTTTCCAAATATTGACTGGAAATACTATAGTTCGAGTACTTTAGATGGGTCTGTTTTTGTCCAGTGTGTGCAGGAGGGTTTTCTGACACAGTATGTGGACAGGCCAACCAGGGGCGATGCCACATTGGATTTGGTACTGGGTAATGAACCCGGCCAGGTGTTCGATTTAGATGTAGGTGAGCACTTTGGCGATAGTGATCACAATTCGGTTAGGTTTACCTTAGCGATGGGCAGGGACAGGTATATACCGCAGGGCAAGAATTATAGCTGGGGGAAAGGAAATTATGACGCGATTAGGCAAGATTTAGGATGTGTAGGATGGGGAAGGAAACTGCAGGGGATGGGCACAAACGAAATGTGGAGCTTATTCAAGGAGCAGCTAATGCGTGTCCTTGATAAGTATGTACCTGTCAGGCAGGGAGGAAGTTGTCGAGCAAGGGAGCCGTGGTTTACTCAAGAAGTTGAAGCGCTTGTCAAGAGGAAGAGGGCGGCTTATGTTAGGATGAGACGTGAAGGCTCAGTTAGGGCGCTTGAGAGTTACAAGCTAGCCAGGAAGGATCTAAAGGGAGGGCTAAGAAGAGCAAGGAGAGGACACGAGAAGTCATTGGCGGATAGGATCAAAGAAAACCCTAAGGCTTTCTATAGGTATATCAGGAATAAACGAATGATAAGAGTTAGAACAGGGCCAATCAAGGATAGTAGTGGGAAGTTGTGTGCGGAATCAGAGGAGATAGGGGAAGCGTTAAATGAATATTTTTCGTCAGTATTTACAGTAGAGAAAGAAAATGTTGCCGAGGAGAATACTGAGATTCAGGCTCCTAGGCTAGATGGGATTGAGATTCACAAGGAGGAGGTGTTAGCAATTTTGGAAAGAGTGAAAATAGTTAAGTCCCCTGGGCCAGATGGGATTTATCCTAGGATTCTCTGGGAAGCCAGGGAGGAGATTGCAGAGCCGTTGTTGTTGATCTTCAAGTCGTCATTGTCGACAGGAGTAGTGCCGGAGGATTGGAGGATAGCAAATGTTGTCCCCTTGTTCAAGAAGGGGAGTAGAGACAGCCCTGGTAATTATAGACCTGTGAGCCTTACTTCGGTTGTGGGTAAAATGTTGGAAAAGGTTATAAGAGACAGGATTTATAATCATCTTGAAAAGAATAAGTTCATTTGCGATAGTCAGCACGGTTTTGTGAAAGGTAGGTCGTGCCTCACAAACCTTATTGAGTTTTTCGAGAAGGTGACCAAACAGGTGGATGAGGGTAAAGCCGTGGATGTGGTGTATATGGATTTCAGTAAGGCGTTTGATAAGGTTCCCCACGGTAGGCTATTGCAGAAAATACGCAAGTATGGGGTTGAAGGTGATTTAGAGCTTTGGATCAGAAATTGGCTAGCTGAAAGAAGACAGAGGGTGGTGGTTGATGGCAAATGTTCATCCTGGAGTTTAGTTACTAGTGGTGTACCGCAAGGTTCTGTTTTGGGGCCACTGCTGTTTGTCATTTTTATAAACGACCTGGATGAGGGTGTAGAAGGGTGGGTTAGTAAATTTGCGGATGACACGAAGGTCGGTGGAGTTGTGGATAGTGTCGAAGGGTGTTGTAGGGTACAGAGGGACATAGATAGGCTGCAGAGCTGGGCTGAGAGATGGCAAATGGAGTTTAATGCGGAGAAGTGTGAGGTGATTCACTTTGGAAGGAGTAACAGCAATGCAGAGTACTGGGCTAATGGGAAGATTCTTGGTAGTGTAGATGAGCAGAGAGATCTTGGTATCCAGGTACATAAATCCCTGAAAGTTGCTACCCAGGTTAATAGGGCTGTTAAGAAGGCATATGGTGTGTTAGCCTTTATTAGTAGGGGGATCGAGTTTCAGAGCCACGGGGTCATGATGCAGCTGTACAAAACTCTGGTGAGGCCGCACCTGGAGTATTGCGTGCAGTTCTGGTCACCGCATTATAGGAAGGATGTCGAAGCTTTGGAAAGGGTGCAGAGGAGATTTACTAGGATGTTGCCTGGTATGGAAGGAAGGTCTTACGAGGAAAGGCTGAGGGACTTGGGGTTGTTTTCGTTGGAGAGAAGGAGGAGGAGAGGTGACTTAATAGAGACATACAAGATAATCAGAGGGTTAGATAGGGTGGATAGTGAGAGTCTTTTTCCTCGGATGAGGATGGCAAACACGAGGGGACATAGCTTTAAGTTGAGGGGTGAAAGATATAGGACAGATGTCAGAGGTAGTTTCTTTACGCAGAGAGTAGTAGGGGCGTGGAACGCCCTGCCTGCAACAGTAGTAGACTCGCCAACTTTAAGGGCATTTAAGTGGTCATTGGATAGACATATGGATGTAAATGGAATAGTGTAGGTCAGATGATCGGCGCAACATCGAGGGCCGAAGGGCCTGTACTGCGCTGTAATATTCTAATTCTAATTCTAATTCTAATAAAAGGCTTTGGGATTTTTCTTAACCCTGTTTGCTAGGCTTGTATCTGCTGGAGTTGACCTGAGGGGTCTTGACAGGGTGGATGTGGAAAGAATATTTCCCCTTGTGGGAGAATCTTGAACAAGGGGTCACTGTTTAAAAATAAGGAGTCACCCATTTAAGACAGAGATGAGGAGAAGTTTTTTCTTTGAGGGTCGTGAGTCTTTGGAACTCTCTTCCTCAAAAGGCAGTGCAAGCAGAGTCTTCGAATATTTTTAAGGCAGAGGTAGGTAGATTCTTGATAAGCAAAGGGTGGAAGGTTATTAGGGATAGGCGGGAATGTGAAATTGAGGTTACAATCAGATCAGCCATGATTTTGTTGAATGGCGGAATAGGCTCAAGGGGCTGAGTGGCCTACTCCTGCCCTTAATTCGTATGTTTGTATGCTCGCTCTCTGTCAACCCGATCTTTCTTTCTCTTTCTATTTTGATTTCTGTACCTGGTTTGACATTGACTTCAATATTCTAACTTATACTTCCTGGATCTGGCTGTACTGTTCATTAACAATTCTTCAATCTGTTTGGTTAAGGTGATGCACTATTGTTTACCCTGTTCACACAGATCCCAGATCCCTTGTATAGGGTGCTACACTTTTTGGATATTTATCTGAAGGGAACATCCAATGCAAAAGCCCATAGAAAGTCATTTGTCATTCATAGCAAATATCTGTCCCAATATGTTTAAATAATGCTAAGGCCAGTAAGGTAAGACAAATTAACTTGAAAGCTGTGGCATAAAACTTATTTTTAAAAATAAATAATAGATCCACTCCTGTAATGCTTATTGCTACTGAATATAAATCTATATTTTGGGACCAACCGAGACAGCTTAGATTGAAGTTGTTTCTCTACCTTTGAGGGAGCCACATGATAGGGCCTTGGCCAAACTCATTTCTATTCCTAGCGCAAAAGGTTCTCAGCACAAAATCACCTGCTTATGGTACTAATACTAAAAATGTTCTCTCTTACATTCCCTCCACAGGCCACGTATAATTTGTCCTATCATGGACCCTACCCAACCCATTTAGGCTTCAAATTGTGTTGTGCAAATGTGAGTGTATCAATACTTTAAATGAGTAATGCCTCCAAGTAATATAGCAAAGAAATTACATGTGAACATATTAAACCTTCCTGTGCTAATATTTGCACAAGGTAATATCAAAGCCTTAATCTCCTGAGGGTGACCAGCAGCCTTAACTAAAACCTATGAAAAACATAAAATAGTGTGAAATTTGTCCCCAGCTCCTAGTTTAATCAAATGAAACTCCAACATATTAATCTCACTTTGCAAACTCACACTTAGACCAGTTACAGTCTGCAGGTGACACATCTGCAAACCTAAAGGCACGTGAGTATTTCACCATCTCTGTCTATCCTCATCAGTTTCAATCAGGCATTTATTTGACTTTTTTTAAATGAGTACGTTGATAAGGAGCTAATGGCTTTTGTTGAGCAGTCTGTTCCTCACACGTGTTATGTGGAGAAAAATATGTTCTTATCCCTAGTCTCATGGAGGCAGAGGGAAATTCACAGTGGATCTGGTTGTGAAGTGACTGAGAATCCTCAGTGTTGACAGTGTGTTCAGACTGTAGGAATCTTGCATTTCCCAACATTGACATTCCCCTCTTCGATGAGTGCATACTAACTGTCTCATAAAGCATGTCTTCTTGTAGTGTTGCTTCTGGTGATTTATAACAATAGTGGTGTTATGTGATGTAATACCACTGATATACTGTGACTGAATAAGTCAAATACGGTCTCATCAAATAAACACATTTTTAGTGTTTCACTGAGAATATTGTGCACTATATACAAGAGGTTAATAAATGACTAGTTGACATCCTGTGATAATGTGCATGGGGAGTCAAGATTCAGTGTAGTCTTCAGATGGAGCAGAGTTATAGGATGGGGCATAATTGATCCAGGGTGAACAGACATAATCCAGTCACGGTTTTAAAGACATATGTTTGGACATTGTTTTAAACTTTTACCTTTATTTGTTACTAATAAATCCCTGATGACATTGGTCAATCAGAGGGTTTGCCATTTTTTAACAATAGGGATGCTTACGCCATGTAAGAGCTAACGTCAGGACCACTGATTTACAATAAATCAAATAAGTCAAATCCTGTTTATTAAATTGTATTCTGGAATGAGACTGATATTTTGGGGATTGAATGTCACATTCAATTGACTTCTATGGAACAAAAAATCAGGCAGAGTGTCTAAAGGGCAGCCATCCGGTCTTGTTCATTTTACACATCAGCAAAGGTTAAAATTACCCCCCATGTGAGTTAATTCCACTCCCTAACACTGGACTCAGTCTAACAGGTGAACTCTCCAAGAGGAGTGGCAATCAGGATTCATTGGTTGAAGTTAACTATTTTCAATAAGAAAAACATGGTCCTTAAATGAGTATATTTTTCATTTTGACTTTAAAAATGGAGAATTTGTGCTTTATTGACCAGTCTATTTCTAAATGAACAATTTTAATCTCAAATATTCCCATTTACTTTCGGATTTGATATGCTGGGCACCTATTGATACCATAGCATCATAGAAATTTATTGCACATAAGGAAGCCATTTGGTTCATTGTGCCTGTGCCGGATATCCCATTTATTAAAATGTATTCTGTATGTATGGATTTCCTTTCGTGTAGCCTCTTCTTAGCTGGTGTCATTGCACTTTTTGTTACTTTTATCTTGATGAATTCCAAATCGATCATGTAATAAAAATGAAGCAACTTTGGAATTCTGGTTCCTTAAAAAAATAACCCGATCTCTTAATTTGTGTGTAATGTTAAATTGTTAGCATTTCACACAATATGAATCATAAAGCATTGCTTTAAAAAAAATGCTATCGTGAATTGAAAATTTTTCTCAAGTTTTCAAAATCCCCCCACTTCCTAGTTTTGCATAGCCACTATGCTGCTACCTCAGTAGAAGTTGCTTAATGGTTTGCCACATCAGCAATAACAAAAGCAGGATGACTGAAATGCTGCCAGATCAAAAGATTCAAGCAAGCATATACACCTGTCTGAACAGCAATGTGCATTTTGAAATTTGTTTATGCTTTTATTTCTGCAGCCAGACCCAGATCTGACTCAGTAGGTCTGTGTTTATAGTTGGTTCATGAACAATGCTGTTTATTTACCACTCTAAATTCTTTTCATGGTTAAATTCAGGTGCCTTCATTCACTGGTCCACATGTTTTATCCTCGGAATTTAAAAAAAAAGATTTCAAGTGACTCTGCTCAGTTTACATACCTGGTCAATCATGCACTTTGCCGCCTGAATCATTCCCTCTCTGACCCCATATCTTCCTCATGCATTCTGAACTTTCTCCACACCGTGCTAACCCATGTTGTCCTCGAGGACCAATGAAACCGTATGAGTTGAACAATTGTCTCCATACCGTTCCAGTGGGTAAAATGGTACATTTTGAATATCTATTATTGCACCGCTGGAAGTTGTTTGTTAACCGGAAGTGTGTAATTTGCTGTATAGAAATTTTGTGTTTTATTAAAATGGTCAAGAACCTGCTTTCCTCCAAATCTGGCATCTTGTACATCCCAAATTTCCTTCATCTCACTATTGGTAGCCATGCCTTCAGCCGCTCAGGACCTAAGCTCTGGAATTCCTTCCCTTAAACCTCACTACCTCTTTCTCTTCCTATAAGAGTATAATTAAGATTGAGATTGATAGATAGGAATCAAGGGAAATGGGGAACAGGTGGGAAAGTGCAATTGAGGTAGAAGATCAGCCATGATCTTATTGAATGGCAGAGCAGGCTTGAGGGAACATATGGCCTACTCCTGCTCCTATTCCTTATGTACATACGTTCCTAAGATGCTCCGTAAAACCTACCTCTTTGATTTCTCGGCGACTTGTCCAAAAATTACCTTGCATAGTTCGGTGTCTATTTTTGTTTGATAATGCTCCTGTGATGCGCCTTAGGATGTTTTTCTCTGTTAAAGTGCTATATAAATGCAAGCTATTGTTGAGTGTGCATGGGGAACTTTGCCTCGACACTTGATAAGAGAAAGTTGCACTGCAAAGTTTGTTTAATTCTGAATTATAACCATTAAATTGCTCCTCTTCCCTTTCTGTTCCCAGAACCCCAAGGACTGCAGCAAAGCCAAGAAGCTAGTTTGTAACATCAACAAGGGATGTGGCTATGGTTGTCAGTTGCATCATGTTGTCTACTGCTTCATGATTGCATATGGTACGCAACGCACACTCATCCTGGAGTCTCAGAACTGGCGCTACTCCACTGGGGGTTGGGAGACGGTCTTCAAACCAGTTAGTGAAACCTGCACGGACAGATCTGGCACCAGCTCCGGCCATTGGTCAGGTAAGAAGCACTAACCTGTGTATGGTCTTTCCAGCTGATTAAACAGTGAGTGAGTGCTTCCTGCTTGGAGTCTCCAGGCAGTGAATGTTAGCAGAAGAACATTTCAAGGTATGTTATAGGTACTGAGCTCATATTTCACACCACGGTTCGGCCAGAGCTGCAGATTTACACATTCTTGAGAGAAGATGACTCTTGTCCAGTCATTACAAGAAAATAAAAATATGCCTTCACCAAATTATTTTTCTTTTGGAAATCATTGTGAATGAGTTTTTTGTTTCAGTGTCCCAATCCCTATTTCTTCATTCCTCTCCTCAAGCACTACACACTGGTTACCCTCTGTCAAGGCTGGCCCAGTACCATCCAATAACCTGGGGTTACCTCTCTGCCTGATCGTCCCTCTCTCCTTGCAGGAGATACCTCCATTCCCCTTGTCACTCCCCACCGTGGCTTGAAAGGTCAGGCACTCACAGCAGGGAGTAAACTCAGATCATGCTGTCACCAGACAATTTGTGGACAAAATATTTAATTTAGTTTTGAAATGAATAGCACTAATATAAAGAAGATAATCTGATCTTTCCAATTAGTCACATAGTTTTGATTATTGCAGTACCTGTCGTAGATCATAATACATCAGCAGTTACTAGATGGTTGAAGCTCAACTGTAAATCTTAGAAAGGGAACTACTGTAGTTAAGCAGGACTTTGTTCACAAGACTTGCATATTTAATTTCACTTCCCCATATTTCTTTGGGATTTGGACACATTCAATCACATCATCTCTTTCTTATGGGTGGAGTGGGGGAGATGAGAACTTGCTTGCCCCATTCAGAGAGTTTTGCTAATCCTAGACTGATTCCTGGATGCAGCGCTGTATGCCATCTGAACTCTGCATCTTATAGAGAAATCAAATGAGATCAATCGTATCTTCAAAACTTTCCATTCTGTTTCCCTTCTCTGACTGGCCAGAGAACAACTTTAATGGAAGCCTGTTCCGCCTACAACATCCCACCAACTGAAAGAGGAGCCATCCCAGTGAGGGGTAGCAGTGGAAGTGGGAGAGAAATGCCCACAAATAAGGATAGTTTTCTGGTTTGCTGCATCATTATTGACTCTGAATGAACAGAGCACTGCTGAGATGCTGCTGTGGAATGTGGGGTGTGCAGCACTCAGGACAGCAGCCAAGAACCACTTCACATTTTTCAGTGAAGCATGAAGGCACGCGGGTTTTCACAAAATTTAAACTAACGGAATCGAGAAACAGAAGTCCAAAAAAGTACCATTTCCCCTCTTGCACACAGTAAATACAGAGCAAGATTGAATATATATTAGATTTAGATATCTAATGGAACATGGCAAGAAAGAAAGATTCATTACCCACTTAGAAAGTATTGTGCCTCAATACCCTTAGTTATCTTTTGATAATGTGTGACTCATTAGGAGAGAACACAATCAGGAATAGACAATCAAGCAAATTTAACAACAACTTGTATTTATACAGCACCTTTAATGTAGTGAAACATCCCAAGGCACTTCACAGGAGTATTTTCAGGAAATGGCAAGGCGAGTCATAGAGTTCTACTGCACAAAAACAGGCTCTTCAGCCCATCATGTCAGTGCTGGCCGTCAAGCACCTATCTATTCTAATCCCATTTTCCAGCACTTGGCCCCTTGTATGTTATGGCATTTCAAGTGCTCATCTAAATACTTCTTAAATGTTGTGATGGTTCCTGCCTCTACCACCCCTTCAGGCAATGTGTTCCAGATTCCAACCACCCTCTGGGTGAAAATTTTTCTTCCTCAAATCCGCTCTAAATCTCCTGCCCCTTACCTTAAATCTATGCCCCTTGGTTATTGACACCTCCACTAAAGGAAAACGTTTCTGCCTATCTATGCCTCTCATAATTTTTTTTACCTCAATCATGTCCCCCCTCAGCCTTCTCTGCTCTAAGGAAAACAACCCTAGCCTATCCAGTCTCTCTTCATAGCTGAAATGCTCCAGCCCAGGCAACATTCTGGTGAATCTCCTTTGCTCCCTCACCAGTGCAATCACATCCTTCCTATAGTGTGTCGTAGGTGTCTTGAAGCTTGGTCAAAGAGGGACGTTTTAAGGTCTTAAAGGAGGAAAGATAGGTAGAGAGGTGAAGAAGGTTAGGGAGGGAATTGTAGAGCTTAGGGCCCAGACAGCTGAAGGCACACCAGCAATAGCGGGGTTAAGGAAATCAGGGATGTGCAAGAGGCCAGAATTGGAAGAAAGCAGAATACTCAGAGGGTTAGGGCTGGAGAAGGTTACAGAGATTAGGAAGAATGAGACCATGGAGAGATTTGAACACAAAGATGAGAATTTTAAAATTGTTGTGTTGCTGGGCCGGGAGCTAATATAGGTCAGCAAACACGGGAGATGAATGGAACATGGTGTGAGGTCGGATATGGGAAGCATAGTTTTGGATGAGCTCACGTTACATGAAGACACTAGAGAAGCTGCGTTGTTCTCCTTCGTGCCGAGAAAGTTCGGGGGAGATTTGATAGAGGTGTTCAAAATTTGAAGGATTTTGACATTAAGGAGAAACCGTTCCCAGTGGCAGAATGGTCGGTAACCAGAGGACACAAATTGAAGATGATTAGAACTAATCAGATAGTTCTTTTAAAGAGCCAACGTACGAACATATGAATTAGGAGCAGGAGTAGGCCACTCCGCCCTTCGAACCTGCTCCACCATTCAATAAGTTCATGGCTGAACTGATTACTCCACATTTCCACATACCCACGATAACCTTCCACCTCTTTGCTTATCAAGAATCTGTCTACCTCTGCCTTAAAAATATTCAAAAACTCTGCATCCACCACCTTTTGATGAAGACAATTCCAAAGACTCACGACCCTCTGAGAGAAAAATTTCTTCTCATCTCTGTCTTAAATGGGCGGCCCCTTATTTTTAAACAGTGACCCCTAGTTCAAGATTCTCCCACAAGGGGAAACATCCTTTCCACATCCACCCTGTCAAGACCCCTCAGGATCTTATATGTTTCAATCAAGATGCCTCTTACTCTTCTAAATTCCAGAAGAGACAAGCCCAGCCTGTCCAATCTTTACTTGTAAGACAGTTTGTCGATTCCAGGTATTAGTCTAATAAATCTTCTCTGTACTGCCTCCAACGCATTTACATCCTTCCTTAAATAAGGAGACCAGTACTGTACACAGAACTGCAGATGTGGTCTCACCAATGCCTTGTAAAGCTGAAGTGTAACCTCCCTACGTTTGTATTCAATTCCCCCTTGCGATAAACGACAACATTCTATTAGCTTTCCTAATTACGTGCCTCACCTGCATACTAACCTGTTGCAATTCATGTCCTACGACACCCAGATCCCTCTGCATCTCAGAGCTCTGCAATCTTGCACCATTTAGATAGTATGCTTTTTTATTCTTCCTGCCAAAGTGGACAGTTTCCCACTTTCCCACATTATGCTCCATTCGGCAGGTCTTTGTCCACTCACTTAACCTATCTATATCCCTTTGTAGCCCCCTTATGCCCTCTTCACAAGTCGCTTTCCTATCTATCTTTGTGGCATCAGCAAATTTAGAATTCATACCTTTGGTCCCTTCATCTAAGTCAAGTATATAAATTGTATGAAGTTGAGGCCCCAGCACAGATCCCTGCGGCACACCACTCGTTACATCTTGCCAACCAGAAAATGACCCATTTATGCCTACTCTCTGTTTCCTGTTAGCTAGCCGATCTTATATCCATACCAATATGTTACCCCCTACACCAGGAGCTTTTATTTTCTGTAATAACCTTTGATGTGGCACCTTATCAAATGCCTTTTGGAAATCTAAGTACAGTACATCCACCAGTTCCCCTTTATCCACAGCACATGTAATTCCCTCAAAAAACTCCAATAAATTGGTTAAACATGATTTCCCTTTCACAAATCCATGTTGACTCTGTCTGATTACCTTGAATTTTTCTAAATGCCCTGCTACAACATCTTTAATAATAACTTCTAACATTTTCCCCAAGAGAGTTATTAAGCTAACTGGCCTGTAATTTCCTGCTTTCTGTCTCCCTTTTTGAATAAAGGAGTTACATTCGCTATTTTCCAATCTAACAAAACCTTCCCTGAAGCTAGGGAATTTTGGAAAATTAAAACTAACTCATCAGCTATCTCACGAGTCACTTCTTTTAACACCCTAGGATGAAGTCCATCAGGACCTGGGGACTTGTCAGCCCGCAGCTCCAACAATTTGTTCAGTACCACTTCCCTGGTGATTGTAATTTTCTTGAGTTCCTCCCTCCCTTCCATGTCCTGACTTACAGCTGATACTGGGATGTTACTTGTATCCTCAATTGTGAAGACTGGTGCAAAATATCTGTTCAGTTCATCTGGCATCTCCTTATTATCCATTATTAATTCCCCAGACTCACTTTCCATAGGATCAAGGCTCACTTTGTTAACTCTTTTCTTTTTTAAATATCTATAGAAACTCTAACTATCTGTCTTTATATTTCTAGCTATCTTTATATTTCCAGCTAGCTTTCTCTCGTACTCTAATTTTACCTTCCTTATCAATCTTTTAGTCATTCTTTGCTGTTTTTTATATTCTGTCCAATCTTCTGACCTGCCTCCCATCTTTGTGCAATTATATGCTTTTTCTTTAAGTTTGATACTATCTTTTACTGTTTTAGTTAACCACGGATGGTGGGTCCCACCCTTGGAATTTTTCTTTCTCGTTGAAATGTATCTATTCTGTGTATTCTGAAATATCCCCTTAAATATCTGCCACTACATCTCTATTGACCTATCCCTTAACCTGATTTGCCAGTTCACTTTAGCTAGCTCTGCTTTCATGCCCTCATAATTTCCCTTATTTAAGTTTAAAATACTAGTCTTAGACCCACTCTTCTCTCCCTCAAACTGAGTGTAAAATTGAATCGTATTATGATCAATGCTCCCAAGGGGTGCCTTAACTATGAGGCCATTAATTAATCCTATCTCGTTGCACAATACCAGGTCTAGTATAGCCTGCTCTCTGGTTGGCTCCAGAACGTATTATTCCAAGAAATTATCTGAAAAACATTCTGTGTACTCCTCATCTAGGCTACCTCTGCCCATCTGATTTTTCCAATCTATATGTAGGTTAAAATCCTCCATAATTATTGCTGTACCTTTCTGACAAGCTGCCATTATTGCTTCCTTTACACCCCGTCCTACAGTATGATTAATGTTAAGTGGCCTGTACACCACTCCCACAAGTGACTTCTTGCCTTTATGATTTCTCATCTCTGCCCAAACTGCTTCTACATCCTGGTCTCCTGAACCTAGGTCATCCCTCTGTATTGCGCTAATACCATCATTAATTAACAGAGCTACCCCTCCACCTTTTCCTAGCTTCCTGTCCTTCCTAAATGCCATGTACCCTACAATGTTCAGGTCCCAATCTATGTTGTCCTGCAGCCATGTCTCTATAATGGCTATCAGATCGTACTTATTTATTTCTATTTGCGCTCTCAGTTCATCTGTTTTGTTTTGAATGCTACGTGCATTCCGATACAGAGCCTTTAGTTTTGTCCTTTTATTATTTTTGTAACCTCTAGCCTTATCTGTTGATTTACTCTTAGATTTGTACGCTGTGCCTTTCCCGTCACTTGCTGTTTATCATTTCCCGTATTAATACCTTCCTCTCTTGCCTTATCTCTACTCCTTGATTTACCATATCTTCCCAAATTTGATCCCTTTCCCCCACTATTCAGTTTAAAACCCTTTCTACTTCCCTAGTTATGCAGCTAGCTAGAACACGGGCCACAGCACGGTTCAGATGTAGACTGTCCCAACAGTACAGCCACCACTTTCCCCAGTCCTGGTGCCAGTGCCCCACGAACCGGAACCCACTTCTACCACACCAGTCTTTGAGCCTTGCATTAATTTCTCTAATCTTATTTGCCCTATGCCAATTCGCACGTGGCTCAGGTAATAATCCAGAGATTATTACCTTTGAGGTTCTGCTTCTTAATTTGGTGCCCAGTTCCTCATGCTGACTATGCAGAACCTCTTTCCTTGTCCTTTCCAGTCATCGTTTGTACCTACATGAACCACGATGACTGGATCCTCACCCTCGCACTCTATAAGTTCCTCTCCAGCCCTGAGCATCGGCCTCGAACCCATGCACCAGGCAGGCAACACAGCCGTCTAGACTCTCGCTCTTTGCTGCAGAGAACAGTGTCAATCCCCCTAACTACACTGTCCCCTACTACCACTACGTTCCTTTTTTCTCCCTCCACTTGAATGGCCTCCTGTACCATGGTGCCATGGTCAGGTTGCTCATCCACCCTGCAGCCCCCACTCTTGTCCAAGCAAGCTGAAAGAACATCATACCTGTTGGACAATCACAAAGGCTGAGGCTCCCGCACTCCTGCCCTCTTGGTCCCCTTACCTGCCTCAGCTGCAGCCACACTCTCCTGTCCCTGATCACTGACCAAATCAGAAGACCCTATCCTAAGGGGTGTGACCGTCTCCTGGTACAAAATGTCCAGGTAACTTTCCCCCTCTCTGATGTGTCACAGTGTCTGCAGCTCGGCCTCCAGTTCAATGACTCTGAGCTGAAGCTCTTCGAACTGCAAACACTTACTGCAGATGTGTTTGCCATGGATCACACTGGCATCCAGGAGCTCCCACATGCTGCAGCCGTGACCATCATCTGTCCTACCATCCTTAATGTGTTTCAATTAACTACTTAATTATTTTATTCAATTATTTATTTTACGAACAAAGGCACAATGGGCCAAATGGCCTCCAGAGAATCATTCTAAGATTCTGTTAGAGCATTGGAATAGTCAAGTCTGGAGGTAACAAACATATGGATGAGGGTTTCAGAAGCAGATGGGCTGAGGCAGGGGGTTGGAGACGATTGAGATTATAGAGATGGAAGTAAGCAGTCTAACCAAAGCTAACTGTAAGTAAAACAAGTTATTTGTTGCTGTTTTGAGTCACTGAAACTGGGATTTTCACTGCCTCCCCCAACTCTTTCGGGCTGATTTTCCAAATGTATGCTCCTGGTGTGGAGATTCGCCCACTGGTGGCAGACAACTGAGCATTGTGGGAAGCCCATGATATCCTGGTGTGCACTGCTGTCAGCCAAGGCTCTGTGCCGGCAGTACATGTCTGGAAAAGTGACGTTTTATGGAAAATTGAAGATACTCAGATACTCAGACAAATTGCTGTGTTTAAATTCATTGATTTTGTTGTGGGTTGGAAGGATAAGCAGCTTTATCCAGCTATCTGCCACTGGCACTCGCATGACTACGATTATCACAAGTGAGCAATGGTTATATCACCAGAGACTGAAATCTTGATATGATCCCTTGCTCGCTTCCTTTTCCTCTCTGCTGCACAACTTCAGTTGCATGATTTTGGGAAGCACTGAAATCTGCCTTTTTGCCATTGCAGTCTTGTGATGTGAAATTGCCAAAGTCATACAGTAGGGAGTAGTTTGAACACGTGGCCATGATTATTCCCCCACCTGGTTGAACTGAGATCAGTAGGAAGTGAACTTTCTTGCCCAAATTCCAAAGTACAAGATTTATCTAAATCTGCTTGAGAAAGCTACTTAATAATTAAACCAATGTAAGAAAAATCATCTCAGTATCTTAACTTCAATGTGATTGCATCTATATTTGATACAGTGGGACTGAAGCAAAATGTGCTCACTGGGTTTTAGCCCTCTGTATCTTTCCTTATGATTCTGTTTTAGATTCTGCTGTCAGAAAAAGCTTCCTTTCTCTTCATGTACTTGACCCCCATAGCTGAGCCTTAAGCAGAACTACTGTGGATTATTTCCAAACAAAAGATCTATTACAAATAATCACACCCATTGTGTATGCATGCAAAAAGCGAGCAAAGCTTTAGCATATTAACTAATTGACCATCGAAGCTTCCTTCCCTGTAACTGTGCTTGATTTATGTTTACTTCTTCCACAAGATTTTCGACCTTGTAATTCACTGTGAATACACATTATTACCGCTATAAAAGTCTGAATTCCAATACACATGGTAATGTGGCAATTTATTAATATTGGCATGTAATTGTTAATCATTATTGCAGATTTATAGCTATGCCAGTCAGTATTCTACAAATGGGTCTTGTTAGAACGATTGTACCAATCACAGGTTTTCGTGTTCTTTCTGGTTCATTCATAACCCAATGTTTATTCAGCGTCACTTGCTGTTGTGGTGTTAGGACCTCAGTGTGACCGTCAACGTCAAAATACGAGATATGAACGCCCCAGACCAATTTAAAGAATTATACAACAAGATGTCACGTTTTAAGACTTTTATTATAACAACTAAACAAAAATACTTGAAAACCTCACACCACACGTGTATGTTTGATAGCAAAATCTTTCCAGTTAAAACTCCTAAACTCCTCCCAGTTGCAATGGCTTGGATCTCCCAGACATTTTCAGAATCAATGTTCTCTTTGCTCACTTCTCCAAGCACCTCTGACCTGGACATCCATGAATAAGGTGATTCCTGGTGATTCTGTTGGGCTTTTACTTCTCTGCAAACTTCAGCTTTCAAAATAGGTTCAAGTCTTAGCAGCCTTTTGCTGTATCAGGCTTCCAAGAGCAAGTGTTCCCTCTCCCTCTCTCTCTCTCTCACTCTCTTTCCCTTTCTCACTCTCAAGGCTGTCACCACTGGTTGTCTTCCTTTCTTAAAGCCTGCTCTGAGGCTGCCACCTCTGGCTTTCTGTACAGCCTGTTTGCCTTGAAAATCTGTTAAGTTTATCAGGAATCAAACGTCAATAGCTTATTGTCTTTTCCAATATGCAAAGCCCAGACGTCTGGTTTCACCGAGCCACCTGGGCCTTCCTTTGTTTCTAGGTGGTAACAATTGCCTGGTACATTTGCATCCTCACAATCACTGACTCCTTGTTTATGATACAAAAGTCTGGGAGGGTGAATCCCATTGTTGTTCAGGTGTTACCCCTGCAGTCTCTGTTCTCCAAAGAAATTTCTTTGATCTGTGTTCTCTGTTGTCCTGATAACCAAGATTTCTGTCTTGTCCTTAAGTAGAGTGGATGTGAGGTCACCTGACTTCTTGGGCTCCAACTTAAACTTTTAAAAATCACAAATTTGAAAACATAATCATTTTACAAAGTCCAGCATTCATAAGTGGTAAATCCATTCAGCACAGCTGCGATGGCGATGCCAATCTGGCTTTTTCTTGGAGCCTTGAACAGGAAACCCCACATGGGATGTTTGATCAGAGAAAAAGTTATTCATGTACTGAGGCTGGGAATACCTTTCTAAACGGTAAGGCAGTGCAGAGCTATGGGGAAAGAGAGGGTGATTCATTGGATAGCTCTACCAAAGAGCTGGCACAAGCAGAAGGTGTTGAATAGCATCTTTCTGTGCTGTATCATTCTGTGATCCTAGAAATAAAAATTAGTACATGAAAAGATGCTGCTGAGATTCATAAATGACAATTTCAGATTAAACTTGACACGAAAAGTGGTCTGGAATTGAACAAATTGTTCTGATAGTGACAGTCAGTCAGTCTTTTGTCTGGAATGCTTTGTATTATGTTGACTCTGGAATTCAGCACTTTTCATATCGATTCAAATTTCCCAAGGCGCTTCATAGTAGAAACAAAGAACAGCCACTGAGTTTGCCATCTTGCCCCAGTTGCCATAAATAATATAACAACTTGCATTTACCATAGCACTTTTAACCCCACGGCACTTCATAGGAATGTAATCAGACAAAAAATGATACTGAGCCATAGAAAGAGGTATTGGAAGAGGTAACATGACTTGATCAAAAGAGGTAAGAGGCAAATAATTGGACATATGAATTGGAAAAGCTCTTCTGGTCTATCCATCCTGTGCCTTGTGAATCACTATGTATACGCTACCCGATGCCATGTGATCTCTTGGGAGAGGTGAAAAACCAGATAAAAACCCAGGCCAATTTGGGGGGAAAAGAAATATAGGAAATACTTCTCTGACGTGCTTTGGCACTTGAAGCTAATCAAGGAGATCACTCTAGCCCTGATTAACGTTAGACTGTACTTACCTTTTGTACGAGGGGATCTCTGCCCTCGCCAGCAACAAGTCCAACGCTTGCTTAAAGGTAATCAGCGAATCGGCATCCACTGCAGGAACCGACAGCCTGTTTCAGAGATCACTGCTTATTTCTCTGTAACTAATTTTAAGGTTTTACAGTTTCTAATCCCAACCAATTTGTTTGCCTTCCAACACAACATGAACCCTGTGCATCAGTGTGCACATGTGTGTAATTGAAAGTTATTTTTGAGATTGTCCAAGATTGAAGCAGCAATATTTCTTCAGTATATTTCAATAGAGGAACATTGATTTGTAGCAAAACATATTGAGAACTGTTGGTGTACGAGTCACAGTGCTATCAGGATATGGCCTCGCGTCATCAGTGATGTATCGTTTCAGAGAACTCTGCATTAGCATGGACTCATGAGGTAATCCCTTCAGCATCCATGTCCTAAATCATCAGTGCTCATAATAAACACAGGATGACAGGATAAGCCCCATAATGCATAAATATCAGCTTTCACTAGCATTTCACATGTGCTGTGCTGCTACAGAGCTGCTCACAGGAATGCCTCATGTCTATCACGCACACATTTCATATCCAGAGATTTCCAACAAGGCAAAATCAAATGTCAATTTGCCTGTCCAAGACGAGGAGAAATACAGATTTATTTATTAACTTTTTTTGCTTGTTGTTGCTCAAGTGTTCAGGAGCCTTTGTGGTAGTTGCTGTAGCCTGTTTTACCCAACAACTGCTATAATACCGCAGTAAGTTTTAGAAACAGAGAAAATAGGAGCAGGAGTAGGCCATTCGGCCCTTCAAGCCTGCTCTGCCATTCATTATGATCATGGCTGATCATCCAACTCAGTAACCTGTTCCCGCTTTCCCCCCACATCCTTTGATCCCTTTCGCCCCAAGAGCTATGTCTAACTCCTGCTTGAAACCATACAATGTCTTGGCCTCAACTGCTTTCTGTGGTAGCAAATTCCACAGGTTCACCACTCTCTGGGTGAAGTAATTTTTCCTCATCTCAGTCCTGAAAGGTTTATCCCGTATCCTTAGACTAGACTTTTCCCATGGGATACTCCCTCTACCTCTGTTCTTGCAGGGAGAAGAGGACAACCAAGGGATGAAACACAGGACAGGCTGGACTAAAGGTGTTCTTCATGTGCCCATGCACACTGTACACCAGAAAATGCATTTCACACCTCCATTTCTGGTCCATGCAGCCACTGCATTAGCAATCCTAGCTACATCTTCCTTATATTCTCTACAAACGTGCTTTCAGTAACAGTATTGCCCCTTTTCAATGCAACCCACAATTCCCAATCATGGCAACTGATGACATCCACTCTCTAACCTTTGCAGGAATACTCCATGCATATGTTAGCTTTGGTATAACACACTTTAACCAAATATCATGGGCGGGAATTTTAGCCCCTGTTGGGGGCTGGAATGGATGTGGGCAGGTGTGGAATTTCATGCTGCCAGCCTGTGTGCCAGATCCCCAGCTCCATCCTGCCCCCAAGCCATTTTCCCAGAGATGGAATTGGGGGGTGGGGGGCGTTGAGTGCAGGGCTACCAGCCCACAAGCAGCAGATCGCCAACTGAACCACTTGAAGGCTTGTTAACAGAAGCCGAATGGGATTTTCCAGTCAGCTTCCAGGTCGCCGCAAGCATTGGCAGACAATTTAGCTGCCTGGATGCGGCCTCCTCGTGGTAGACCGAGGGCCCAGTGCTCCAGACAATAGAGGGCCTCCTGCCTGCCTGGGTACAGCAGCAGCCACAGGTCACCCTCTGGAGAGGTTGTTGCCCCCTCCCCCTGCCCCCTAAACAATGGTGGCCCAGCTGCCAAGGCCAATTTTATTTTAAATGTAAAAGATATTGAAGAGATGCTGCTTCCATTTTGGGGGCCCTTCTCCCTCATTAACCTGTAAGAAGCTAGAGGGCCTGCTGTTGGTCTTCCAGCTTCGAGAGCCCAATCGCCATCCTTAACTGGATGACATGCCCGCCCTCTGGCCATTAATTGGCCGAATCGGGGAAAATCACAAGCGAGTGACTGTTTCTCACACAGTGCGGGATTCTGACCCCCATTTGAGCCTGACGGCGCATGGGGAAAATCCTGCTCCATAATATGCCTATTATTTTCTATCGCAGTGCTTCTCGATAATGATGGCATGTGATGCAGGTACTCTGGACCCTTGTCATGTGGACGGATGAGCGAGGTACGGGTGGGAGGCGGTTGATATCCAGGCATGCCGGTGTCCATGCCCATTCCTATCATGCTGCTACTACTGGAAACCCCTTGCCATGGCAACTGATCAGCATGGCAGCAAACCTAATGTTACTGATAAGGTCAATGAAGCCTTCTCTCAGGGTTCTCTAACTAATCTTGTGGCGGCCAGAAGAGGTAGCCCATTCTAATTTAGCACCTTAGGTGTCTGTATAGGAGTATGAGTATCTGTGTGACTGGCCTTCAGTCCCATGCATGGTGGGCGGCTTTACTGGAGATGTTATTGGCTCCCCCAATGTATTGAATTAAAAATCTTAATCCTCATGGCACTATTTGGGAGCAGTGCAGAGGAAAATTAACCTTAATAAGCCTCAAGATTCAAGAAGGATGGCTGTTGTGATCAGAAGATATGTCATATAGTAGAGGGTATTGTTATATGCCTGGGTACAAGGGAACATTGGGCCAATGCAGAGTTAGGGAACTTTGCTGTGCATCAGATCCATGGTATGCTTCCCTGACCATGCCTAATGCTTACTTGGGGGAAACAAAACAAGCGGTTGTGGCTGGTTAGAGGGGTACATGTGAGATTTGGATCATATCACTGAATACAGATTTTAGCCTGAACATGGGATGATGTAAAAATACACCAGCCACATGTGAGCTGTATTACAGCTAATCTTGGTGAGGGTTTGGGGGGTGGTGGGTGCAGTGTACGTAGGGGTAGGAGGGAAAGAGAATTGTCGAGAAGTAGGAGATAAAATTTAAAAAATGACAGAGACCAGGAAAACAGAGGAAAGTTGATGTTGTTAATGAAGTGATAATACCTTCCAACTGACAGAGTAATCAAATATAAATGTTTTTGAGCTTTGAAATTTCTATGTATTTCTAATGCAGAACATGAAAGCATGCAAGTTCTGGTTAGGAGCATAGGAACGTAGGAGCAGGAGTAGGCCATTCAGCCCATCGAGCCTGCTCCGCCATTTAATATGATCATGGCTGATCTTCCACTTCAATGCCTTTTTCCCACACAATCCCCATATTCCCTTATGTCATTTTTATTTAGAAATCTGTCAATCTCTGCTTTTAACATATTCAATGACTAAATTTCCACGGCCGTCTGGGGTAGAGAATTCCAAAGATTCACAACACTGAGTAAAGAGATTTCTCTTCATCTCGGTCCTAAGTGGCTTTCCCCTTATTTTAAAATTGTGTACCCTGGTTCTAGACTCCCCAACCAGGAGAAACATCTTAGCTGCATCTACCCTGTCTATTCCTTCAAGTATTTTGTCAGTTTCAATGAGATCATCTCTCATTCTTCGAAACTCTAGAGAATACAGGCCCAGTTTCCCCAATCTCTCTTCATAGGACAGTCCTGCTATCCCCGGAACAAGCCTGGTGAACTTTTGTTGGACTCCCTCTATGGCAATAATATTCTTCCCAAGGTAAGCGGATCAAACTGCACACAGTACTCTAAGTGCCGCCTAACCAAGGTTCTACACAATTGAAGCAAGACTTCACTACTCCTGTACTCAAATCCTGTTGCGATAAGGGGCGGCACAGTGGCGCAGTGATTAGCACCGCAGCCTCACAGCTCCAACGGCCCGGGTTCAATTCTGGGTTTTGCCTGTGTGGAGTTTGCAAGTTCTCCCTGTGTCTGCATGGGTTTTCGCCGGGTGCTCCGGTTTCCTCCCACAGCCAAACACTTGCAGGTTGATAGATAAATTGGCCATTATAAATTGCCCCTAGTATAGGTAGGTGGTAGAGGAGTTGTGGGGATGTGGTCGGAATATGGGATTAATGTAGGATTAGTATAAATGGGTGGTTGATGGTCGGCACAGACTCGGTGGGCCGAAGGGCCTGTTTCAGTGCTGTATCTCTAAATTAAAAAAAAAGGCTAACATACCATTAGCCTTCTTAATTGCTTGCTGCACCTGCATGTTAGCTTTCTCTAACTTATTGACAAGGCCACCCAGATCCCTTTTTACATCTGCAATTTCTAATCTCTTACTATTTTAGAAATATTCTGCACATCTGTTCCGCCTACCAAAGTGGATAACCTCACATTTTTCCACATATATTCCATCTGCCACATTCTTGCCAACTCACTAAGTCCCCTTGAAGCCACTTTGCATGTTCATCACAACACACATTCCCACCTAGTTTCGTGTCATCCACGAACTTGGAAATATTACATTTGGTCCCCACATCCAAATCATTGATCTATATTTTATTTTTATTTTAGAGATACAGCACTGAAACAGGCCCTTCAGCCTACCGAGTCTGTGCCAACCATCAACCACCCATTTATACTAATCCTACATTAATCCCATGTTCCTACCACATCCCCACCTTCCCTTAATTCGCCTACCACCTACCTATACTAGGGGCAATTTACAATGGCCAATTTACCTATCAACCTGCAAGTCTTTGGTTGTGGGTGGAAACCAGAGCACCCGGCGAAAACCCACGTGGTCACAGGGAGAACTTGCAAACTCCGCACAGGTAGTACCCAGAATCGAACCCGGATCGCTGGAGCTGTGAGGCTGCGGTGCTAACCACTGCGCCAATATTGTGAACAGCTGGGGCCCGAGCTCTGATCCCTGCAGTACCCCACTACTTACAGCCTGCCAATGCGAGAATGACCCTACTGTCTGTTTTCTGCCTGTTAACCAATCCTTGATCCATGTCAGTATATTACCTCCTATCCATGTGCTTTAATTTTGCTAACCAACCTCCTGTGGGGGACTTTATCAAAAGCCTTCTGAAAATCCAAGTATACCATGTCCACTGACTCCCCTTTATCAATTCTGTTAGTAACATTCTCAAAAAACTCCAACAGGTTTATCAAACATGATTTCCCATTCATAAATCCATGTTGCCCAAACAGATCATTATTATTGAAGTGTCCATTTATCACATCCTTTAGAATAGATTCTAGCATTTTCCCAAAGACTGATGCAAGGCTAACAGGTCTGTAATTCCCTGTTTTCTCTCCCCCTCCCTTCTTAAATAATAGGATGACATTCGTGACCTTCCAATCTGCAGGAACTACTCCAGAATCTATAGGATTTTGGAAGATGATCACCAATGCATCCACTGTCTCCATAGTTACCTCTTTTAACACTCTAGGATGTAGAATATCAGGTCCTGGGGATTTATCAGCCTTCAGCCCCATTAATTTCTCCAATACAACCTTCTTACTAATACTAATTTCCTTCAATTCCTCATTTCCCCCAATCCCTTGGATCTCTAATTCTGGGAGATTTCTTGTATCTCTAATTCTGGGAGATGTCTTGTATCTTTCTCAGTGAAGACAGACACAAAGTAATCATTTAGCGACTCTGCCATTTCTCTATTCCCCTTTATAAATTCTCCTGACTGCCTGTAACGGACCCACATTTGTCTTAGCTAAACATTTCCTTTTTACGTACCAATAGAAACTTTTACAGTCTGTTTTTATATTTTTTGCTAGCTTACATTCATATTCTATTCTCCCTTTATCAGTTTCTTGGTTCTCTTTTGCTATATTCTAAAATCCTCCCAATCCTCAGGTTTACTACTATTTCTGGCAACTTTATCGGCTTTTTCTTTTAATCTTATAATCTTGGTGGAATGAAATTCTGCAGGAGCCTATGTTAAGGAAATAAACATTAAATGATACATTTCTAACTGCTTAGCGGACCACTCGGTTCATAAATTGCCATTTGAGCAAGCTTTATTTATTGTAAACTGTATGGAGAAACTCTGTGTTCATGGGCTAGCATTGGATTGAAGAAGCCATGATTACGTTAAGCACTCATTACTCTCCATAAAACATGTTTCAAGGTGTGTAGAGTATATAATGAAAAGGAAGGTTAGTCGTTTTACGTTGATTTATTCAGGTCCAGCAGAGAAAATTTACGAGTGCCTCCCAATCCCCAAATTCCCCTCATCAAATAGCAATTAAGCTCTTGATTGATCTGACAACAGTTCGACTTTGTGTTCTTAAAGGAACAAGCTTGCTTGTAAGATTAATGGCAATGTGAAGAATGTGGTATTGAAATCCCAATTAGCAATCAGTATTAGTCAAAGAGGAATAAACAAACCTTTTTCCTATTCCTATTGCAGAGAGATTGATTAATTTCATTTGGGATTCACCAATCATATCTAAGGTTCGTAAATGTCTAAAAGGAACCATCTTGACTGACCCAATCCAAATTCTGTGGATAGTTTACCAAACCAGTCACTGCAGTAGAACACTGAGTGCAATATAATTGTCACATTTCAGGATATTTTGTGCCTATTTCCCACAGAAAGTAACTCAGATTTTTAAAGCTATTCAAATTTGAAAATCTGATCAGTGATTTTTTTTTTTTAGGAATAGTGTATCCTCACAAGATTGGGGAAGAAAGGCACCAAGATGAAAGCTGATTAATATGTTAAGTAAGAGTTGTTTTCTTCAGAAACTGAACAATAAGCATTTCTGTAACTTTTTCAAATAATCAAAAAAACCATAGTTCTGCTTAAGTAAACACTTAACCTTTCTTAATCTTCCAACTTTTAACATTTTCCCTGCTTCCCAAGCAACTCCTATTAATAATTTAACTCTTTCTGAATCTGCTCTTCTATCCCTTCTGATAGTTCCAAAAAGATTCTAATTGATCAAATGTGTCTTTATTCTAACTAATGAAATCCCACTTCAGGGACATCACTATTTTGTGTGAAAGTACAATTAGTCTATTGACCTGCAACCTTGACAGATCTAGTTCAGTCAGGCACCCAAAGATAAGGGGAATAGAGAAAGGAGTGATTGAAAGATGCAATGACAGTTCCTGTGTTGTGAGTGACAGCTTTGAGAATGAAATGAGCTGTCAGTGACAGATGCTCTGGCTGTAGTTGGACAGCAATTGAAAAGGCAGTTCATAAAAATAATGATTTTTGTACCCTTGCTGCTTATTTGATCCGTTCAGAAGGATTGACTGTGTTATGGTGCTAACAGAGCAGCTTGAGGTTTCAGGCAGTTACAGTTTTGTTCTGTGCTATACACCATTTGCCATCACAAATCCAAATGGCATTTGGCATGACCCAGTGACTCCTAATAGACAAGCTGCTTTTCTCCATCATTCAAATTCAAAACCAGACATGTGTGTGTTTGTTAGGTAGAAAGAAAAATGTCTGCAGAACAATGCTATGTTTCACTAGTGGAAAATATGTGCACAGTTTCTGCTAAGATGCTTGGTCTGTAAAAGTGTGTGAATTGCGTGAAAGGGTGTATTAAATATTAAATGGTTCATGTCAGATTCCAATAACCTAAGAACGGGAAACACTTCTTGGCAAATATTTTGGCACATTGACAGCCATATTAAGTATGTGTTGTGCTTAACTTACACAGCTATCTTGGCTGTTCCTGCAAGCACAAGATGTTCCAATCGTAGTAAATTAAATGCTTTTTTATTGTAAATCACATAGTTATAACCAACTCGTCCATATTTATCTGCACTCGGGTTCTGTTTAAACTCGAAATTCAAGTCAGCTGTCAGACCGTGATGTAAAGGGATAATTCTTCAGGACTGCACCCCATCTAGTATGGGAGAAAGTAGAGCAATATTACTGTAGTAGCATTGTATTGTCTGTACAATGTCAGGTTTTCTTTAATCTGAACCAGTTACTTCGCAATGGTAAGCTCTCGAGTTAGGTTTCACATCATGCATGCTTTCAATTTAACTCCTTAAGGATTCACACATTTTAATTTCCTTTCCTTCGTCACTTCCAATTTTCAGAAGAAGGCTCGTTCAATGGATTCAGGCCATCTGGGTCATGGATTGAAGTTACCCAAATATATATAGCATAAAGTTCTTAAACATATTAGAAACAGGAGACTTTTTTTAATTTGTCCTAAATTTGAAACTAAGTACTGTATCATAGAACAGTTTTCCAATTATTCTGTTACCTACTCCCTCTAAGTGATTTTGATAGTGACAGTGGCTGTAAAATGGGGAAAAAATCAAATTTTGCTGTTGTATCAAAAATTGGTTTTAAAATTGAGTCTTCTACATTGTGAAAACACATTGAACCTGATTTTGCTGTAGGAATAACAGGACATTTAGAAAATAATGGTAGGATTGGGCAGAGTGAACATGGATTTATGAAAGGGAAATAATGTTTCACAAACTTGTTGGAGTTTTTGAGGATGTAAGTAGCAGAATAGATAAGGGGGAACTGGTAGATGTGGTATATTTAGATTTTCAGAAAGCATTTGATGTGGTCCTACATAAGAAGTTAGCAAACAAAATTAGAGCACATGGGATTGGGGGGAATATACTGGCATGGATTGAGAACTGGTTAACGGACAGAAAAGAGAGAGTAGGAATAAATGGGTCAATTTCAGGTTGGCAAGCTGTGACTAGTGGGGTACCACAAGGATCAGTGCTTGGGCCCCAGCTATTCACAATCTATGTCAATGATATGGATGTGGAGATTAAATGTAATATTTCCAAGTTTGCAGATGACACAAAATGAGGTGAAAATGTGAGTTGTAAGGAGGATACAAAGATGTTCCAAAGGGATTTGGAGAGGCTAAGCAAGTGGGCAAAAATTTGGCACATGGAATACAATGTGGAGAAATGTGAGGTTATCCTCTTTGGTAGGAAAAACAGAAATACAGAGTATTCCTTAAATGGTGCGAGATTGGGAAGTGTTGAATGTCAAAGGGACTTAGATGACCTTGTTCCTGAGTCACTGAAAGCTAACATGCAGGTACAGCAAGCAATTAAGAAGGCAAATAGTGTGTTGGCCTTTATTGCAAGAGGATTTGCATATGGGAGGAAAGATGTCTTATTGCAATTATATAGAGCCTTGGTGAGACCGCACCTGGACTATTGTGTGTAGTTTTGGTCTGCTTACCTAAGTAAAGATATAATTGCCATAGAGGGAGTACAGTGAAGGTTCACCAAACTAATTCCTGGGATGGAGGGATTGTCCTATGAGGAACGATTAAATAGACTGGGCCTTTATTCTCTGAAGTTCAGAAGAATGAGAGGTGATTTCATTCAAACACACAAAATTCTTACAGGGCTCAACAGGATAGATGCAATAAGGATGTTTCTCCAGGCCAGGGAGTCTAGAACCAGGGGACATGGTCTCAAAATAAGGGGCGGGCCATTTAGGACTGAGATGAGAAGGAACTTCTTCACTCAGGAGGTGGTGAATCTTTGGAATTCTCTGCACCAGAGGCTGTGGAGGCTCGGATATTGATTATGTTCAAGACTGAGATTGATAGATTTCTAGATATTAAAAATATGAAAGGATACAGGGATTGTGCTGGAAAATGGTGTTGAAGTGGAAGATCAGCCATGATCTCATTGAATGGTGGAGCGGGCTCGAGGGGCTGAATGGCCTGCTCTTGCTCCAATTTCTTGTGTTCCTATGTTCTTCATAACGATGAAGCTATCACTGTTATCGTGGAGTAAATTGGACAGCAACTTCAGGTGCAGCACATGCACAGCTAAATGCGAGCATTAGGAGGTTGCTGGCTGATTTGCCCTGCTCCTCCTCAGGCTACGTTACACCTGTTGCTTGCCAAGAGATTCAGCATTCAAACACATGAAGGGCTTGAAGTTAAAGTCGAGGCTTGTCCTTTCGAGTGTAAGTGAATTTTTAATGAATTGTTAAGTCTTAATTGCTATCAAATAACCTCTATAACACTGAAAACTTTACTTTTACAAGTGTGGACTCTTATTCCTTCAGATTTTAATTATTTTTGGAGATTGTGTAAAAATTAAAAATGTTCTCAACTTTTTCTTTGTCTCCTTTTTCTGTTTGGTTGAAGAGACATGCTGTAGCTTGCTCTGTAATACATATCCCAGATCTGTGCAGAGGGCGCTGCACTGAATTGGCTCTTTAATTATCCTAAATTGTCACACAATAGTCCAAGAAAAACCTCTCGGCAGCTGTAAGTGTAATGAAGCACAAGCATCATTCATTCGCTGTTAACTATACAATCCATGGATAGGATTGCATGTTTAGGGCTTTTATAGAGAAAACGGTAGATCCTTATCAAGATTTCTGTGTTGTTCCATCTCGCACTGAAATCCTTGGTTACTTTTCAGTGCCATCAAATAAGGAGCTTCCCCTTTACAGTTTGGTATCTCAAAGATTAAGTCTTTAATCATGGTTTGTAGTGTCTGCAAACTGACTGCTATATAAACTCAGCTGGCAATGATAGATCAGTCTTAATGGTTCCTGTTCAAATCCCTAGATATTTCACTAGTTAGGAAAGTGTTCCATCAGAGGAGGCAATTACCTAACATCCAGCTTGCTCTTTCTGAATTGTGCCTTCTGCTAGCCTGGCAAAGTGTGGCATTATTCTGAATGGCAACCCCCTCTTTGTCATGACTGACAACATAATGACCAAATTGAATTTTTGAGCATACAAAGTTTTGCAATGACAACTTTACACTGCTTTGTTGGATCAGTACTTTATGCATTCTCGATGTGCAGTTGGCGATCCCATTTATCGAAATGAAAAACTCAGCAGCAAAATAAGCTGTTAAAGTGAGCTGTCAATTCTCAACCAAATCTAATGTGGTAGCTAAGTATACTGTCTTTAGAAATTGAAAAAAAAGATGTCTTCAGCTTTTAAAGACAACCAGACTGTTCAAATCAAAGTAATAAACACAATGTACAAAAGCAGTCAGGTTCTGTTGCAATTTGCTAACTTAAGTGAACCTCACCATCAGTGAATAATATGAATCATCAGCTATTTGTCAGTTTTTTTTGCAATTTGGCATATCACACATTTCGTAATGCAGTCCCACAGAAACATGAAAACAGGAGTTGGCCATTCAGTTAGATTATGGCCGAATAAAAAATCTATTGATCTCACTCTTGACAATTTCAATTGACCCAGCACCATATTAGAATAGCAACACAGACTGTTGTGTATTTTGACTGAGTGTTTTTTACATTTTTGTGACAGAACGAGCACTGCATAATTTTCAGTTGTACAGTACAATTAGTCATATTTTAACAAAAGGTTAACCCTTACTTTAAACTTACAGTGATGAAGTCTCGGATCAGTGATCATGTAGCTGCTTAACGTTTTTTTTTAGAGATACAGCACTGATACAGTTCTTATCTGGAATCCAAGACTTGTTTTGGATGAGGGCTTAGACTGCCAAACAGTTGGTAGCAAGCACAGTTTTTTTTTTGCATTAGGTGTTCTGTTTCAGTACATACCCCACAGCAACTTAGCATTGGGCACGTGAAACTTCAGTCATTTACTGGGTATCTTTAACATTCATATCCAATTGAGTGGTATTTAGAACAAAATATTCAGTTGCTTGGGTAATTTAAAATTAATAGGAAATCTGCACAGTCAGATGAAGCCATAACCAAGAATAGAGTGGCAAATAAAACATGTAACAGGAAAGTATGGCTATTCTAAAAGTTAAATGACATTGAAAGCCATTGATTTAATTGAATGGCAGAACAGGCTCAAGGGGCTACTTATGTTCCTATGATATCATGTGGTTACAGTCTTTCTGCAGGAGCTGAGGCTGTGCTTGTTTAGTGTTTGATGAAGCTGCTAGCAGTTTCTGCTGCAATAAACAACATTTAGAACAATCTCGAGCAGGAACATCACAAAAAAAACTATTGGCATTATCAAAAGTCATTTTTATTGCAGAAATCAACTGCTCTTTTGACTTTATTAGTCCGGCTCAGTTTTTCCAATTTACCGAACTGGCTACCTTGGCAGCAATAAACTCCACACACAATAGTCTATCGCAATAAAGGAATTTCCATCAGCACAAGATGTTTATTACTTTATATTCTAATAGTTCTTGAATATCTGCAGGTTTTAGCTTCAGGTATTCCGCAGCATTTAGTGCCAGTAGAACCAGAGATGCGTAAAATTTAAACAGAGGGGCCAAATTTACTCAGCTTGGTAAAGGCCAAGACTCGAATACACTTTATTTGGGAAATCCTACCCAGCCTTGTGAGCGGCATAATCCTCCGCCTGCTCCTGACAAGGCCAACCAAGTCAGAGCGGACAGGTTTCAGGGCTGGGCACTTCCTGCACTGGGAGTTTATTTATTTTTTATTTAGAGATACAGCACTGAAACAGGCCCTTCGGCCCACCGAGTCTGTGCCGACCAACAACCACCCATTTATACTAACCCTACAGTAATCCCATATTCCCTAACACCTACCTACACTAGGGGCAATTTACAATGGCCAATTTACCTACCACCTGCAAGTCTTTGGCTGTGGGAGGAAACCGGAGCACCCGGCGAAAACCCACGCAGACACAGGGAGAACTTGCAAACTCCGCACAGGCAGTACCCAGAATCGAACCCGGGTCCCTGGAGCTGTGAGGCTGCGGTGCTAACCACTGTGCTGCTTAGCCCACAAAAAACACTGGAGCCTGTTATACTGTGTCAGAACACATGTATCTCTCTCCAGAGTGAGCAAGAGGGCCCCACCAGCGAGGGAGGGTGTACTGCCCAGAATATAGTTGAACCACCACCACCTGCCTGCCCCCACAAAGGTGGGAACATTTTCGTATGAACCACCTTACACAAGGGAAGGTTAAGGAGGTGGAGAATCGGATCTTTGGAAGGGTTGGATCTGCCCTGTCTCCCAATAGTTGATAGATGCTGGAGGTTCTGGCAACTTGGGGCCAGTGGGTGTCTGTGGGCCCCATGCAAGTAGGGTGTTTTGCTGACCATGCAACAGACTCTGGCAGAGCCAATGTTGGGCACAAGTAGCCACGATCTTGGCATAATACCCAGGATTGCACCCCGAGGATATCCCACCATATGGCACGTGGTGTCGGTCCCGATCTAATTTTGAGCTCCCAACGGTATTTTATGGGAGTGAAATATGATGCTTTCAATTCAATTAAGGTTCATCAGGAAATTCTTCTCTTGGATAAACATATTGGTGTCAACAGTAGCTCATAATCAGAAACACCATCAGCAGCTTTACTGGGGGAAATTATACATGTATCAGCAGTTGCCAGCTGCTCATTAGGAAGCTTTATTTTGTGCCAAATGGCATGGTTTTCAGAGAGAGATAATGTTCCAGTTTTCCATGAAGATGATCAGAGATGCTATTAGATGCAATAATTAGGAGAATTCTTGAGAAGAGTATACACATTCTCTTGAGTAACAGCAGTCCTGGACGAACTGTCATTTGTTTTGATATGTCTTGTACTACATGTTAAAAAGAAGTGTCAAGTGAGTCACCAGCCAGTAGAAACATCATATGTTGGTGATGTAGGAGAAGAATGCAAATATGCTCAATTCAGTTCTGTGATGAGACAAACTAATGTGCTTTAGCATGGCAGAATTTTTAAAGAAAATACGAATTGGTTGTCAAAATTTGTTAAGAGCAAAATAAACCCTCAGATGGCTTGCCAATATTGGTTTTTGTTCTGTTGTTTGGAGAATACTTTCAGGCTGATCAGTTAAACAAATCAGTGCAGTACAGGTTAGTTCCTGCTCTCTGCAATTGCTAGGAAAATACAACTTGCTGTACTTCTTCCCAGAGCTTCACAGAAGTTTATCCGATTCACTTCACTTCTACAGCCACAGAGCGACATGGCGATGGAATGCAGAAGTGAGAAATTGACACAGTGCTGGTTATTTTTGTATATTTTTATTAGTGGAAAGTGCAGTCAGAAAAAGAATGTAGATATGGAGGTGAAGATGCCTCTGGTCTGTAGTTTTGTAACAGGGCATTTTGGCACACTTTTGGGTACAGGCACACTGGTTAATAACCTAAATGTATTTGGGTATATTTTCTTCCAACAGAAGGAAAGCAATGTTAGGATTTTGAGTTATCCTTTTTCTATTCTGGAAAGTCAGTTGGTGAAGGATAGTACTGGAGTCAGTCTTTACTCAGTCTTACATTTATTTACAGTGTGAAACATTACAAGCACACACCTCCAAACTCAATCACGCCACAGTTTCAATAAGGGTCTTTTTATATGTACTGAGGTCAAACCCCAATTAATGCCCTCCACCTGCATATAATTAAACACAATTGATATACAATTGACAATACCCAGAGCTTAAGTTACAAAGCCCTTTTGACTACTTGGGGGGGGGGATTTTATGCAGTCTGCCATGGCAGATTTTGTGGCGTGCGAGGTGATGTAATTAGGTGGGAGGTATTTTTCCGGATTCCTGATGGCGGGATATTCCAGAGGAATTAAGTCGGTGGTGAATTTGCATCATTCCGGGGTTCCCCAGCACAGTGGCGGATTGCAGCTTTGCATTCATATAAATGACATGAATACTCATTATCCTATGCATAGTTACAATTTAGTCCTACCTGCCAGATTAAGTGAACGACAAGCGATATTCCCGTGCCACCCAGTTCACGAATTTTTCAATGTGACGTGCAGCATTCAGATTTGTGCAGTTGAGTCTCAGGACTGTGCTTTTCTCACTTAAACTCATCCGCTAAACTAACGCCAACATTGGAGGCTCGGCATCAGCAAGGGTGAATCGTCTCGGGATGGCAGCAATGGCATGGGCGTGGGTTCCATGGAGGAGCAGAGCAGGGTAATTGGGAAGGAGAGGATGGGGCGATCGGGCACATGGAGGGTACATGGGGAGGGAAGGGTGGGGTTCGTCGAGTGCATGGAGAAGCAGGGGAGGGTGTAGTGGAGCATCCAGGTTGTTGAATGGTTGATGTTGATGGTGAAGATGCATTTTGTCGGCTGCAGGGTTGGTGGGTGGATTAGATCAGTACTGTGTGAAGATATTTGGCAAGGTCCTAAAGGGAGGGAAGAGTGTTGTCAACGTCGGCGAGCTGTGGGGCAAATTGACTCACTTATGCCTCAGAGAAAATAAATGATGTGAAGTTGGTGGTGACTTTCACAAAATAAGGGAGGCAAAAACATTTTGATTTAAGTAAAAGCTTCAATTTAAGATAGTCTGAAGATACTTACATGAAAGGAAGGCTGCTGATCCTTGAGGCTGCAACCGCAGAATGTTTTATATCTGTGGCGATCATGGTGCTTGGGATGGTGATGATGGGTTCCGCCAAGGAAAAGCCGCCCCTGCTACATGATCCCACGTGTTCCCTGTTCCATTGGTCCATCGCCGCACAGCTAATTTACATACAAAATAGCATGGGAAACGGGATTTGCAGCGGGAGTGGAGGTTATGTCAACTTCTGGTCCCACCGTCTGGAATGCCGCAGCAATGATAAGATTCCATCCCTTGTCTTTAAATGTCACAAGCTTCTGATCGGGACCGTTTATGAATTGTCAGACGTTTTGGGGAGCTGTTGGTCAGCCTTTATTAATTTTCAGGTTAGAAATTTTTCAAATCTTTCGTGGGATGTGGGCGTCGCTGGCAAGGCCAGCATTTGTTCCCCCATCCCTAATTGCCCTTGACAACTGAGTGCCTTGCTAGGCCATTTCAGAGGGCGGTTAAGAGTCAACCACATTGCTGTGGGTCTGGAGTCACATGTCGGCCAGACCAGTTAAGGACAGCAGATTTCCTTCCCTAAAGGACATTAGTGAACCAAATAATTGATAGTTTTCATGGCATAATTACTGAGACTAGCTTTCAATTCCAGATTTTTTTTTTTTATTAATTAATTGAATTTGAATTCCACCAGCTGCCATGGTGGGATTTGAACCCATGTCTTGGACATTAGCATGGGCCTGTGGATTACTAATTCAGTGGACATTACCACTATGCCACCACCTCCCTTTGAAAGCATGTAGTTCCGCTTTAAAGTATAAAGCATGTAGTAACGGAGCTAACTGAAACATGCCTATAAGTAGAGATCAATCTTCCTTTATACTGGTAAGAATTCTGGACAATTTTGACTTCCACCTTAATGATTTTTTCTGGATATTGATGTAGGTATACATACAGCACTCTAGATCAGGTCATTGGTCTGACACCTAATGTGTTGCTTTAACCCTCACCTAGGGGCAGCAAAGCTAACCACACTGATTTCAAGAAACTGCAAGCATTGCTTTAGGCCTGGAATTTGGTGTGTATTAACGCACAGCGAAATACACATTCGAGGCACAAAGCATGCCTTAAAAATTGAGGCATTTTAGGCATAACTACAATACGTCTAAATCTTCTTGATCTCTGATGACCATCTATCGATTCCTCCCACTAAATGCCATTCCACCCATGATAATGGCCCTCCCCACTAAATGGTTCATAGCTACAAACAGTGGAGGTCCAAGGAGACTTGGGGGTCCAGGTACATAGATCATCAAAGTGTCATGAACAGGTACAGAAAATAATGAAAAAGACTAGTGGAATACTGCGCTTTATATCTAGAGAATTCGAATACAAAGGTGTAGGCGTCATGCTTCAGCTGTACAAAGCCCAAGTTAGATTACACCATACCTTAGGAAGGATATATTGGCCTTGGAGGAAGCACAGTGTAGATTTGCTAGAGTCATAGAGTTATACAGCACAGAAACAGGCCCTTCAGCCCATCGTGTCCGTGGCGGCCATCAAGCACCTATCTATTCTAATCTGATTTTCCAGCACTTGGCTCATAGCCTTGTATGCTATGGCATTTCAAGTGCTCATCTAGATCTTTTTCATCTTTTGGGCCTCCTTATCTCGAGAGACAATGGATACGCGCCTGGAGGTGGTCAGTGGTTTGTGAAGCAGCGCCTGGAGTGGCTATAAAGGCCAATTCTGGAGTGACAGGCTCTTCCACAGGTGCTGCAGAGAAATTTGTTTGTTGGGGCTGTTGCACAGTTGGCTCGCCCCTTGCGCCTCTGTCTTTTTTCCTGCCAACTACTAAGTCTCTTCGACTCGCCACAATTTAGCCCTGTCTTTATGGCTGCCCGCCAGCTCTGGCGAATGCTGGCAACTGACTCCCACGACTTGTGATCAATGTCACACGATTTCATGTCACGTTTGCAGACGTCTTTATAACGGAGACATGGACGGCCGGTGGGTCTGATACCAGTGGCGAGCTCGCTGTACAATGTGTCTTTGGGGATCCTGCCATCTTCCATGCGGCTCACATGGCCAAGCCATCTCAAGCGCCGCTGACTCAGTAGTGTGTATAAGCTGGGGGTGTTGGCCGCTTCAAGGACTTCTGTGTTGGAGATATAGTCCTGCCACCTGATGCCAAGTATTCTCCGAAGGCAGCGAAGATGGAATGAATTGAGACGTCGCTCTTGGCTGGCATACGTTGTCCAGGCCTCGCTGCCGTAGAGCAAGGTACTGAGGACACAGGCCTGATACACTCGGACTTTTGTGTTCCGTGTCAGTGCGCCATTTTCCCACACTCTCTTGGCCAGTCTGGACATAGCAGTGGAAGCCTTACCCATGCGCTTGTTGATTTCTGCATCTAGAGACAGGTTACTGGTGATAGTTGAGCTTAGGTAGGTGAACTCTTGAACCACTTCCAGAGCGTGGTCGCCAATATTGATGGATGGAGCATTTCTGACATCCTGCCCCATGATGTTCGTTTTCTTGAGGCTGATGGTTAGGCCAAATTCATTGCAGGCAGACGCAAACCTGTCGATGAGACTCTGCAGGCATTCTTCAGTGTGAGATGTTAAAGCAGCATCGTCAGCAAAGAGGAGTTCTCTGATGAGGACTTTCCGTACTTTGGACTTCGCTCTTAGACGGGCAAGGTTGAACAACCTGCCCCCTGATCTTGAAGAAGATGATGAAGATGAGATGATCTAGATACTTCTTAAATGTAGTGAGGGTTCCTGCCTCTACCACCCCTTCAGGCAGTGTGTTCCAGATTCCAACCACCCTCTGGGTGAAAAAATGTTTCCTCAAATCCCCTCTAAACCTCTTGCCCCTTACTTTAAATCTGTGCCCCCTGGTTATTGACACCTAAGGGAAAAAGTTTCTTCCTATCTACCCTATCTATGCCCCTCATAATATTGTATACCACAATCAGGTCCCCCCTCAGCTTTCTCTGCTCTAAGGAAAACAACACTAGCCTATCCAGTCTCTCTTCAGAGCTGAAATGCTCCAGCCCAGGCAACATCCTGGTGAATCTCTTCTACATCCTCTCCAGTGCAAGCACATCCTTCCTATAGTACAGCGACCAGAACTGTACACAGTACTCCAACTTAATGCTACCTGGACTCCAAAGATTAAATTATAAAGAGAGATTACACAAAATATGATTGTATTTCCTGGAATTTAGAAGATTAAGTGTGATTTGATCAAAATTTTAAAGATATTGCGGAAACTGTTGGGTAGCTAGAGAGAAGCTGCTGGTTGGGGAGTCTAAAACTAATGGATATAGCCTAAAAATTAGATCCAGCCTTACAGGAGTAAAGTTAGGAAACACTTCTACACACAAAGGGTCATAACGATTTGGAACTCTGTTCCGCAAGCAACAGCTGATGCTAGCTCAGTTATTAATTCAAATCTGAGATTGATTTTTGTTAACCAAAAGTATTAAGTGAGGTTTGGCAAAGATAGGTATATGGAATTAGGTTGTAAATCAGCCATGAGTTCATTGAATGATGGAACAGGCTCGAGGGGCAATAATGGCCTACTCCTGTTCTTATATCTTTGCCAATGAAAGTTAAGTGTATTTCAGACAGTGCATAGTCCCATTTAATATAAACTCTTCACAAGAAACACCTGTGTATCTGGACCATGACCTGCTCTGCACTACAATGCATACAGTTAGCAGAGTTGTCAAGTCCCTCATGAGACTGTGGCCCTTTACCCCCACCATCTGGTACATGAAGCATGAACAACATCTCTAACACTGAAGTACTCTGTTCTTTAGCTTTTCCTATGTGATTAAACTGGAAACTATTCAGTCCAGTACAGTCCAAGTTCCAAGTCAGTAGTCATGACTGATGTGGAATGCTATTAGGTAGAACAATAGGCAGGCTGATATGCAAGACTGCTTCACATTCCTCTTCTGGGAACGCTGAAATAGAGGTAGGTACTGAAGCTGCTCACCTTGGTATGATTTCCCAATCATGAATTAATGGAAAGGGTATGTTACATGCTGGGAAAAGCAGACTATTCATTCATGTCTGGTGCTGACTGGTGTGCGCTTAACTCGGTGTCAATTTCTGAGCATCTGTGCAATGAACAGAGTCTATCTGAGCAAAGGAGCCAGTATTAGAGTAGAGGAAAAGTTTCATTAGATGGAGGACATGATTAATTTTGATGATTGATCAGGATTTGAATGGAGGGTGAACCTAATTAGGTGAACAGCCTGGTATTTGAGTGGAGGATGAATGTCATTAGATGAATTGGCTGATAATTTTTTCCCCAGCATCTTAAGAGTCCTACACGTGGAATACATGGACATCAATATTTATGGGGAGGTGGGGAGGGTGTGGGGGGAGGCCATAATTGACAAAAGAACCCAGCAGGGCCTTCAGTTGCTTGGCCTTGCTGATCTCAATGGCAGAGCCTCATTTTAAATAAAATGTTGTAGTCTTCCACCTGGCAACTGGCCAGATCAACAACCAGGCAACTGGGTAGGTGGGAGCACAAGCAAGCGGCAGAATGCCGTAGCCAGGTCTTTGGGGATGGTTAGTGGGCTCAGGCTCACAGTTTTGGAGGGCAGGAGTCTGTCAGCGATCGGGGGTGTTGGGGAGGGGGTGGTGGGGGGTGGGGGGGTGCGCGGCAGGATGGTATATTGCTGTGATCAGGAATGGGGTGGACATGCTGCAATCAGGAGGTTGGGTCAGGGGTTAGCCCAGTGCAAGGGAGGCCCAAGGCTGCCCCGTGAGGCCTGTAAGAGCACTCCTCCCCCACAAGAAAACCTGGAAAATGCATTTTAAATTTATCTGCTGGGTCTCTTCTGGCCCAGGATGCAGCTCCTGGCAGGTTTTGCCTGACGGTGAGCCACCAGCACCCCACCCCATTGTCCAGGCCTCTGGTTTTGCAGATCAGGTCCTGTGGACCTCATTGGACCCAATGTGTATATTTTAAACAAGACCCTGCTTTCATCCTGCGGGGGACATAGCCTTATGCCCTGCTCACCTGCTTAAAAGAGCAGGTTACTATGAGGACACAGTGAGAAGGAAGCAGGACCGGATGGGGTAACCGACACCTGTTATTTCAATAGTCCCTCCCACCCGGTTTATCCCCGATGGGGGCAATTAAAAACTGGGCCATGATGTTTGCAAAGGACGTGCACAATACCTGTGTTATGGGCATCCCGGCTTGAATTTATATGCAGCATATATTTCCACATCACAGATGCTTAAAATTTGACTAAAACTTCATTGCTATAAATTTTATTAAACTTGTGGCTGCCAATTGTGGAGAGAGTTGGAAGGAAAGACATAGGAATAGGACTAAGTCATTCAGCCTGTCGAGATTTCAATTCAGTTAGATTATAGCTGATCTGTACCTTAACTCTACTTTTTTGCCTTAGTTCCATATCCTTTGATACACTTGCGTAACAAAAATCTATCAAACTCAGTCTTGAAAATTCCAATTGTCCATGTCTTTTGGGGGTAAGAGTTCCGGATTTCTGTTACCCTTTGTGTGAAAAAGTGCTTCCTGATTTCACTCCTGAATGGCCTAGCTCTAATTTTAAGGCTATGTCCCCTTGTGCACAAGGGGCCAGAGTTGGAACGGAGGGTTCTGGGGGTTGTAGGGCTACATGAGGTTACAGAGATGGGAAGAGACGTGGCCAAGAAGGGGTTTAAACGTGAGCTGAGAATTTTAAATTAGAAGTTTTGGAGAACCAATGTAGCAAGGAAATTGGTTAGGATACAAGCTCCAGAGTTTTGGATGAGCTGAAGCTTACAGAAGGTGGAGGATGGGTAGCTGGAGAGAATATTGGAATAGTCAAGTCTGGAGATGACAAATGCATGGGTTAGAGGCAGGCAGTGTTCAGGAGGTGGAACTGGGCACACTTGGTGATATAGAGGATATGGGGTCAGAAGCTCAACTCATGGTCGAATAGGATGCCAAGATTGCAAGCAGCCTGATTCAGCCTGGTAATGTGGCCAGTGAAGGGGATGGAATCACTGACTAAGTTGTGGAATTTGTGGTGGGGACTGAAGGTGATGGCTTTGTTTGACTGGAGGAAACTACAATTTATCCAAGAATGAATGTTGGACAAGCAGTCTGACAGCACAGAGGTAGGGAAGGGGTGAAGAGCCAAGTTAGGCAGTCCCACTCAGCTGGACAACAGAGGAGAGGCATGGGGAGGATGAGACCATGCCAAGGAGGCCAAGAAGGGAAAATGCTCCATAGCCACAGTTACGGCGTGCCTTTTGTGATTGGTACTGTTTTAGCCTTATGGCAGAAGTGGATGGGGGACATTTCAAATGTAAAGCTGCAGCAATGATGGAAGCTGATTTAGGAGGTGGCAACAAATTCAGGGACTTTGGAGAAGAAGGGGTGGTTTGGAGATGGGGTGTCTTTGTGAGGAGGGGGATGATAGTTGTGGGTTTGAAAGGGAATGGTACGCTACTGAAGAGAAGAAACCATCTGCATTATTAGCTTGCACGGAGACCAGGAAAGGAAGTTACGTGACCAGCAATTTAGTAGGAATGAGGCCAAGATGAGCTGCGAGAGGGCATGAAGGAAAATAGAAAATAAACTAGTCAAAGGTTTAGGTCTAGGGCATGATACAGCTTTGGGAGAGGTGTGGCTTGTGCACCAGAAGAAGGGAGGGATGTGGCAGAGGCAGTCTCAGTCTTAGTGTCAAAGAAGTTCATGAGCTCCTCACACTTGTCGTTGGAGGTAAGGATGTTCCTGGGGGAAGTGAGCTATTTTGGCAGAGGAGACAAGGTCTGATGATACTTGATGTGGTCCAGCCACATCTGGCGATGGATGGCTAAACCACATGTGCATCAGATATGTTTAGTTCTGTGTCCTTTATACTCTTATATCAGGAGGATTGATCTAGTTGGGACTGAGTAAGTGCTTTACACAGGCAAGGACATGCAATTTGGAGATGAGGGTGTGATTGAGCAGATCAGCAGCTGCAGAAGTTTCATGGCAAATGGAGGTCCAAAGGCGAGTCAGTAAAGAATTTGAAAGTGCAATTGTAAGTGACTTGGGGGAGAGCTTATTCCAGTGGCAGACACAGAAGGGTGTGAGATCAGTAGGGGTGGAGGGGATGTGGCCATTGAGAAATGCAAGGAATGGCTGGTGATGACCTTATTTGTAATTGAAATCATTGGAGAAAAGAGGTCAAGTGAGGTGGCAATGTCAAGTGGGTGGCCATGAATATGTTAAGAGTTTTAATGGAGGCAGAGGAAGAGGTTAAGGGAGGACAGGTGAGCATTGAAATCAGAGGAAAGCCAACAAGGTGAGTTGAGATGGAGATTAAAATACCTGAGGATGAGGTGTCAGTCCATGCAGGCGCTGAGGGAGGATATCTGTCAGAAAAAATTGGAATGCACCTGGTTTGGGGTGGGGGGCAGTAGAGAATGAGGATTTTAAAGGAGAGACAAGAGAGATAGAATAAGAATGAAGAAGGAAGAGAAATTGCAAGAGAAGTAGTGGGAGAAGCCAAGGTGTGACCATGGCAATTTGGACAAAGCAAAGTGGAGAAAAACAAATGAACAAGGACCTGGATACAGCTCCTATCCATGGGTTATAGAGCACCGTTCGCCAGGCATCAAGGGTTCGCTATGGGGAAAAATAAGGGTGGAGCAATCACAGGGGGGGAAGAAAAATTATACCGAAAGACAGAAAGTTGAGATATAATTTCTATGATTTCAAATTAAACAAAATTATGCTGGAACTTAAAGTTGTCATTTTAATTATTATATCCTGCTGGAACCTGAAATTTTCCTTTAATTATTATACCCCGCTGGGATAACCTTTGTTAATAATTCCTTTAGTGAACACAAACGCTCCATCAGTCAGCACAACTGATGGAGCAATTACGAACAGCAGCAGGAGCTACAGGCAAAGCAGTCTCCTTCTGCTTTCAGGTTATAGGGATGGCACTGATCTACTTGCTTGACTGGGCCCAGCAGACTTCTGTTACAGTGAACGGCAGATTCAATGTCCCCCTCAAGTCACTGCCTGTGAAGAGTTCCTCTCAGGCTGCTCACACAGCAATAGGGCAAGAGCAGTCACACCATGTATTAGAGCAGATGGCATTTGAGTAATTGGCTTGTTGTTGAGTCACTGTGGTTATCAAACAGCCACAACTCTTGCTAACACTAACCACTTAAGAACAAATCTCATACTCCAGTCGCAGATTCTGAACTTGGCAATTAGAGCTGTGCTTCCCTTTCAGTCAGTGTCAATCTCATTTCACCTTTCTGTAAACTCATTCATTTGCATATCATTATAATCATAACATATTTCTTGTAGAGTTCTGAGAAATGCAGACTCTTTACCATCCTCCATTACCTTTTGCAACATTTTGTCACTTTTCTTTTGGATTCCATGTAGACAAAACACTGAAGCTTCTCATAGCCGGCTGGAAGCTGCAGCAACTTCTTGTCATAGTCTCTGTATAATTTACCCCATCATGGATCTAATGGTAACACGCTACAAGCCTCCTAAAGTAGCACTGTCTTCAGGAATAGGACGTTTGGGCACATTCAACCCCTACAACAGCTTGCAACAAAGACCTGTCTATCCTGCTGCACTTTTTGCCAGTGTGATTAATTGGCACCGTGCATACCTTAGACCTTCATGTTGCAGTTCACAAACACTGTCTTCCTCTGCTCTGTGCTGCTCTGTGCCTGAGGAATCAGTATTTTCCCCACTTCCCCCCACCCCCCCCCCCCCCACCCCGAGGCAATCTCCACCCCTATTGAACTGCCCTGGGAATTCATGGGACATTACTCATATACTGAGATGGGAAGGGGGCAGTCCTGGCTTCCTGCTTCCTTTTCCTGGACTTTTGCCTTTGGTCACCTAGCAGACAGGAACCTGAACTACTATTGGTGCTGTGGCCTGTTCCTTGATTTCCACGGGGTGCAGAGGGATGATGGGGCCCTGGGGCAGGCTGTGAGACCATCTGGACAAGTGAAACAATTTATTTCCCCAGGATCCAGGGTGATTTCAAGCACTTCTGCTTGGCACCAGCAGCCTGAGAGGCCTCCAGCTGTGTGCCACCGTTCTCTCCTCCCCTGGGGTGAATTGGTGCCTGAGGTCCACCTGGAGCTATGCAAATGGCCCCAGCAAAGGAGAAATATCAGGAGCCTAGCAGGTGGCCATTTAGGAAAATATCTCCTCTTGTGTTTTGATTTAATTAAACGTGAGACATAATTAATAGATTTACTTCAACCGATTTAACAGATGTCTTAACACCACCTTATTATGGTCATGTCACTGTTTCCTCAGTGTACTGGCCTAATGAGGTATGTTGTCTTGCAGGCCAATTTACCTGTTGAGAATTAACGAGGCATAGAATTATATAATTTTACAGCACAGGAGGTCATTCAGCTTATTGTACCTGTGCCAACTCTGAAAGGTCGATTCATTTGGAAAGAATAAAGGAAGACTTATATTTACAAAGCGCCTTTCACAATCTCTGGATGTCTCGAAGTGCATTACAGCTGTTGAATCACTTTTGAAGTGCAATCTCTGTTGTAATATTTCCACATTAATCCTATAATGCTGCTCCTTTACTGTACATGTTTTCTTTTTCAAATATTTATTCATTTCCATTTTAATGTCTCAGTGTTTTGCAAGAAGAGTTGTTGAACGGAAAGCCAAAGTCGTCTATATACTATGTGGCTGCAGTATGGCAGCATAGTGGTTATGTGACCTGGTGGACGAGTAATCCAGAGACCTGAACTTAAATCCAAGGAATGTAAGTTGAAATCCTACAATGGCAGGCTGAGAATTTGAATTCAATTTAAAAAAGAGAATGCAAAAGATGCCATCAGTTCACTAATGTCTTTTAGGAAAGGAAACCATCTGGTCTGGTCTATATGTGACTTCAATCCCGTGACTCTTAACTGCCCTCAAAAGTGGTCCAGCAAACCATTCAGTTGTGTCATCACCTTCTCAGGATAACTAGGGATGAGCTGTTGGCCACATCTCAAGACTGTTTAACAAAAAAAGTAGCCAATTAACCATCAAAAATGAGCTCAGCAATTTTGTTCTTCTTTGAATTATATGAAAAATGGGGGCTTAGCCACAGTCTTCTATCAGAAGGAGCAGCTGTTTAGAAAGGGATTTAAAGTAAAATACAATAGATTGGGCATCCCCAGAGAGCCTGTCTCAGGAGGATCATACCTACAGCTACATTGACCAGCCATTTTGAAGGCTAAGTCATCAAGCACTGTTTACAATGTTAGGCACATGTACCTTAGCTGGCTGCAGAGTACAGAATGACAAAATAAAAATGACCCTTTTTAAAAAAAAAAAGTCCTTTGTCATTGATAACTAGTTGCAGAAATAATAATGGATTGTATCAAATTGCTCTAAACAGTGCAGTCCTTGGTGATTTGCCAGATTGTACTGTTTTTATTTGTTGTTTGAGTACTGAACTGCAATGCTCTTTGTCTGTAGCAGAGGCCAATACCACAGAGAGGAATTTATGAGTTAGCCCCTTTTTCAATTCTTGAAATTTGGCTGATGAGTCTCATGCTGGTATGAGGAGATCCTAATGCACACAAGTCAAAGAGAAAGACCATACATCAATATTTTATCAAACATGTTTCTAAGACCTTAATTAGCATGTACCAAATGTGTTTCTAAGACTATATTATCTTGTGTAACAGTCTTATGAAGGATATCTTCCATTGTCAGCTAGAACTTCCTGACAAAGTGGGACTATGGTAGTTATGTACAATGTGGCTGTGGCAATACCTCAATCATCAGAAATGAACTTTGCAACTCCTGTCATTAAAAAGAATGAACATCAATGTTGTCTTACATAATGGTGAGAAGCTGCTTTAAGGTCCTCCCACTGTGCTGTTCAGTAGGTATATCACATGTTTTCAGTTTTCCTCCTTCGATACAGCATCCCCTGACTGAGTTAACAACTGGGTGAGCTGATATTTGGCCTTTTTTTTTAAGTGAGCTCAGAAGCATCTGTGAGGATGGGCAGACTCAACTTGGTTTCAAGCAGAATAAAATGGATTAGGCTCTGGCAGACAGCATGTTTGAGAAGGATCATACACACAGATGTTGTGGCTGGCCATTTTTGAGAGAAGGTGTTAAACTGTTCCTTTTAAATATTTTAATGGCTCCACTAAAATAGAGGGCAAAGGATACAAACTCATTAAGCTCTTGTTTGCTAACATCAAGAGTAGAGTTCAAGAACTGTCCCATGGGGACTGTGGATGAGTATTTGAAGAAATGGGGCCAAATGACCTCCCACCGTGCTGTACCATTCTATAATTTCTTAATCAATGAAAAAATGCAAAATATGTTGGGCAAGCTGCACACGAGTCTATGACAGCTTAGTGGCAGGCTATAGTTATGTGATAATGTGCTGTATGTTGTAGTGGGATTCTGTGATGATCTTCCACAATGCCCCTCCTGTTCACTGGCCTATCTTAGCAAAATCAACTGTAGGAAGATCAAGTAGAGGCCAAAAATTGCCCCATGGAGACCGTGGATAAGTAATAAAGGGAGGTTCAGGACCATAGGAAGAAAGCAGGGCAATGGGAATAGTTTGGATTGCTCTAACAAAGAACTAACACAGAGACAAGATGCCCTCATCATGTGCAGTAAACTTCTAAGTTACTTAAGAATATGGGAGGATAGGTTATATCTGCCCATCGTTGCAGACCCTTGCGAGCTCACTTAAGAACAGGCCAAGCATCAGATCACCCAGCTGTCCTCTCAGTAGGGGATGCTGTGTTGAAGGAGGAAGACTGAAAAGGCATGATATACTTACCAAATAGCATAGTGGGAGTACCTTCACCACATAGAACTCTCTACTGAGCAGCACAGTGGGAGTACTTCCACCATACGGACTGCTGCGGTTAAAGAAGGGGGGTTACTACCACCCTTTCAAGGGCAATTACAGATGGATAATAAATGCTGGCCTTGCCAGCAACACCCACATCCCGTGAATGAATAAAAAGAAATGAAAACAAATATAACTGCACATTTGCATCATGAAAAAAAGTAATTTAGATGCAGTTAACTATTGAGCTGTCCTTGACCATCTGTGTGTTTCACCGCCTTCAGTTAGATTCAGATAATTTGCATATCATAGCAATGTACATCCAAGTGATTTTAAGTTTGTTTATTTTGCATTGCACACAATAAATTGTTTTGCTGAATCCTAAGTATTGGCAGGCCTGATGTAAAGTTTTAGATAGAAAATTTAATTCAATGTAGATGATCATGAACATTTTGCTATTTATTTTGCCAGTTTGCTTGATCTGTGATTAGTGCTTTGACGTTTGTATTCTTGTATGTGTTCGTGAGCTGCCTCTTGGTAAGAAAGGTGAAAGAGGGAAACAGGGAATTATAGACCAGTTAGCCTAACATCTGTTGTTGGGGAAATTACTAGAGTCTATAATTAAAGATAGAGTGACTGACACCTTGAAAATTTTCAGCTGATCAGAGAGAATCAGCATGGAGTTGTGAAGGAGAGGTCATGCCTGACGAACCTTATTGAAATGTTTGAAGAGGTGACTAAAGTAGTGGACAAAAGAATTTCTATGAATGTTACTTTTATGGTCTTCCAGACGGTGTCGATAAAGTCACTCATGAGAAACTGTTAGCTGAAGTTGAAGCTGTTGAACTGATTGGGAAATTGGCTAAGTGGCAGAAGACAGATTAATGGACAGGTACTCAAACTGACAGGATGTGATGTGTGGTGTGCCATCAAGATCTGTTTTGACGCCTCAACTATTCACTGTATATACTAATGACTTAAATGATGTGATAGATAGCCACATATCTAAGTTTGCCACTGACACAAAGATAGGTGGCATTGTAAGTAGTGTACATGGTAGCATAAAATTAGAAAAATATATTGATAGATCAAGTGAATGGGCAAAACTGTAGCAAATGGATTTCAATGTAGACAAGTGTGAGGTCATCCACTTTGGACCTAAAAAGGATAGAACAGAGTACTTTCTAAATGGTTAAAAAAGCTAGATTTTTAGGGGATCCAGTACTTACATAATCATTAAAATGTTATGGATAGATACAGAAAATAATCAAAAAGACAAACGGAATGCTGGCCTTTATATCTAGAGGACTAGAATACAAGGGAGTAGAAGTTATGCTTCAGCGGTACAAACCTCTGGTTAGATCACGCCTGGAATACTGTGTTCAGTGTTGGGTACCATACCTTCGGAAGGGTATATTTGCCTTGGAGGGAGTGCAGTGTAGATTTACTTCAATGATACCTGGACTCCAAAGGTTCAATTACGAGGTGAGATTACACAAACTAGGGATATATTCTCTGGAATTTAAGAGATTAAGGAGTGATTTGATTGAAATTTTCAAGATATTAGTAGGAACTGATGGGGTAGATAGAGGGAAATTATTTCTGCTAGTTGGTGAATCTAGTTAGCCTAAAAATTAGAGTTAGGTGTTTCAGGAATGAAGTTAGGAACACTTCCAAATGCAAAGTTTGGTAGAAGTTTGGAATACTCTTCCGCAAATGGCAGTTGGTGCTCGATCCATTCTTAGTTTTAAATCTGAGATTAATATATTTTTGTTAGACAAAGGTATTAAGGGGGTAAGTGGCGAAGGTGGTTGTACGGATTTAGGTCACAGATCAGACACGATCTCATTGAATGGTGGAACAGGCGCGAGGGGCTAAATGGCCTACTCCTATTTCTATGTTATGCTGCAGATCATGAAGGGAGAGATAGAATGGTGGAGTGAGAATTAAAAGCAGAAATGTCCAGCTTCAAGCTGGATACAAAAGATGCATCCATAAACAGAAGACAGAAATAGGCAACAAACACTGACCAAATCATAAAGACACTGGGCAATAACTGTTCGTGATTGAAGACTCCACCACTTACACTATCCACATTTATCACAAACAGCAACCTATATTAGGCAATTGGCGCTAAGCATTTTTTATCACTAAGATTACATTTCTCATTTTTTCAGAATGCAAAAAGCCAAGAAATCAAACAAGACGCTGTACTTATTTTCTAACTTAAAATAATTTAATTTTGAAATACAACACACCAGTTTGTATCAGAAAGAAAGTAGTAGCTTTTCTTGAAGTAACTTGGGACAAAAACTTGATCAGTTTCTTTGTCTTGGGGCGAAAACAAAGGTTCCTTTCCTACAGTGCCTTGTTCTGATGTCACCCATGGTTCTTCTCCACACCCTTGTAGAATGATTTTTTTCCCTCTAATTTCCTTTCTAAAATCTGCTTTTTAATGATCAACCATCAAAGAATCTCTTAGCAGTTTGCAAGCCTTGCTTCCTTATCTCTACAACTGTTCCGCATCGATTCTTCTCATCAGTACCTCCCAACCCGTAGCTTTATCATACAAAACCTTTGAAGTTCTGCTCCATAATAAAAGGAACCCACTGTCTATTTAGATTGTAGTAATCTCCTTTCTTATTATCCCCTCTACTGTGATCAAAAGCCTGTGTTTTCCTTTGAAACTGACAGCAACTTCTGGGGTCTGCACGTGCGTATTTAAACATGGAAAGCCAGAAATTGCTGTCAGTGATTCTATGCTCTCCCATGGGGTGCATTGCTGAAGTACCGCATTCTGGAATCAAGTAGAAATCACTGAACTGACAAGAAATTGCTCTTTCATGCAACTAGTTTTGCTGTAAGAACCCTTGAAAAGGTTGCGCTTTGTTGAATGAGGTGTGACTGGGTTATTAGTGGCGCACTGAGTTCATAATTACTGTCGAAATACCTTTCTGGCTCTGGAAAACTAATTTTATATTTGTGAAATATTAAATTTCTCCATTATGATTTTTATATTCATTGTTTTTAAAAAGTAAGTTTATGATATTGCATCCTCTTCCTTAATCCCTTGTATATGTCCCAGTCATTTATTTCACTCTTAGTAAAATTTAACTAAAAGTGAAGGATATCCATGCATTTTACTTCCTGGTTTTCTGTCTGTGAAAATATTGCAATGTAATTGGCTGCTTATCCTGCTTGATAACATCACTATTGCTGGATGCCTGGAAATCCCCTTGACTTGGCGCCAGATTCAAACTGACATTGGGAAAGGAGAAATCTGCGCCACAGAGATCACTCGATCGTTGTGGGCAGCTTTCTTTGAGGTCAGCGGTGAGCACCGTCACTTAGCCACTGACAGTGAAATCTGGGGCCATGTGTTTTAATCTTAACAATGCTTTTAGCTCAAAATAGTCCAACTAGCTTATTTACTTAATAATCTATATGTACCTATTCTGTCCACACCACTGTTCTGTCTGTATTCTGTTGTATTCTAATAATGTAAAAACTTATCTTTATTCTTACATTACCATAGGAAGCAATTACAAAGATACTGCTTAAACTGTATAAAGCATGTTGGCTATTCTGTGCAGTTCAGTACTTATCAATTTCAGGCAGAGTCAGGTCTTAAATCAGCTTCAATCTGTTTGTATAGTTAACAACGTTAGAAGTTATTTCATTGCTACAACTTATTATAATTTCCACGGTGTATGGTTGACAAATTGTGTTAGCACGAAGGTGCCAGCTGTATGTGATGTGAACTGTATTGGGATGTGAACTGAATGTGTCAAGTGTCTACATATATAGTTATATGAATTATTGTATGTTGGTCGTAATTTGAGTTTTTTATGACTTGCATTTTTAAAAACCATTTAGATTTTTTCATTCTTTCACGGGACGTGGGCTTCACTGGCAAGACTGGCATTTGTTACCCATCTCTAATTTCCCTTGAACTAACTGGCTTGCTAGGCCATTTCAGAGGGCCATTAAGCGTCAACCACATTGCTGGAATCACATGTAGGCCAGACCAAGTAAGGATGGCAGATTTCCTTCCCTAAAGGGCAACAGTGAACCAGATGGGTTTTTACAACAATCATGATAGTTTCATGGCACCATTACTGAGACTAGCTTACAATTCCAGATTTTTATTAATTGATTGAATTTTTATTAATTAATTGAACTTAAATTCCACCAGCTGGCGCGGTGGGATTTGAATCAGTGCCCCCAGGGCATTAGCCTGGATTAATGGTCCAGTGACATTACCACTAAGCCACTGTCTCCCTTATAAGTCATGTTCTTCCATTGTTTTAACACAGAAAATGGCTCATTCAAAATAAATTGGACTGAAATAGCAGTGAAAGGAATGCCATATGAACATACTAATTTTCATTGGTTCGTTTTGCCAACAATCATTTCTAGGTGAAGATGTATAATTATTGTGCAAGTAAGAACATAAGACTGCAAAAGCTTGCTTCACTCCAATGCTGGCGTAAATGGAACTTGAATCTGGAGCGAAGCAGGGTAAGACCTCGTGGAAAAATGGCACTTGCTCTGCTTCATTTCAAAATCAGATCAGGCCTCCACACCCACCTTGCACACCAGATGTAGCATCAATAGAAAGTATTTCTGACTGTGCACCACGTTGAACCTGTGGAATTTGAAGGCTTCATGACGGATACTTGGTGAGATGAGCCTCATTGTGGCTTGCGCCATTAGTACATGGATGTTGTTGTTTCTTCTTCTTTGGGAGGAAGAACAGTTCTCTTACTTGTAGCTTTGACTTGGTCCAGCCTTTTGATGAGACTTATTGTACCATTATCATTTTAATTCACCAACCTGCTCTTGCGTCCACATTTCTGTCCTTGGCATGCCGCAGTGTTCCAGTGAAGCTCAATGCAAGCTTGAGGAACAGCACTTCGTCTTCCGATTAGGCACTTTACAGCCTTCTGGACTCAACATTGAGCTCAACAATTTCAGAGCATGACTGCCTTGAATTTTTTTAAATTTTATTTTATTTTATTTTTTAACCATATATCTGTCTTAAACTTGTTTTTCATGTTTTTGCTTTTGGACAGAGCTGTTCATTATTCTGCTTTTAACAATCTCTCTGAACTAATGCTTTGTCTTTCACTACAATTATTAGCATTCCCTTTGCCTTTTGTTCCGTGACATCTCTGCCATTTAATCTCTCCACCCCTCCGCTCTATCACACACCTTCCCTTTTGTTCTTCATTCCCCCCTCACCCCTTTCATTGGCTCAAAGCCTGTTACATTTCTAACCTTTGTCAGTTCTGATGAAAGGTCACAGATTTGAAACCTTAACTCTGTTTCTTTCTCCACAGACGTGCTGCCAGACCTGTCTATATCGCAGTCTGGCTGTATGGTACATTGTTGTATCAAATACCCTGAGCAGGATTTTCCCTGTGGGTTTCTGAACCCCGCCATCAGGCTGAAATATGGGTCAGAAGCCCGCACCGTGTGGGAAACAGTCATTCATTGTGAATTTCCCCAGGGTGGCCAATTAATGGCCAAAGGGCGGGCTTGCAAAGCTGAAGGGCCAATCAGAAGCCTCCCAGCTTGAAAGGAGCAGGTAAGTGAGGGAGAGGGCACTTCAAAATGGAGGCACCCACTCTTCAGCTTTTTCAAAATTCAAATTAGAATATGGCTTTTGCAGCCACGCCACCAGTGTAGGGGTTGCGGGTAGGAAGGAGCCCCTCTACAGTGCATCCTTTGGCTGCTGCAGCATCCAGGCAGGCAGGGAAGGCCTCTACATCTGCCTGGAATATTGGCCTCTCAGTTTTCCACCAGGAGGCCACTTCTAGACACCTGAACTGGCCTCCATCATCTGCGGGAACCTGGAGACTAAATGGAAAATCCCAGACGGCCTCCTTTAATTGGCCTTAAGTGGCTGTTAATGAGCCATGTTAGTTACCCATTGTGTGCAGGCGGGCAGTCCTGCTGTTCACCACTGCCTCCCTCCCCCCGCCCGCCCCCCCAGCAATCCTGCCTCCACAAAAATGTCCCAGAGGCAGGATGGAGCAAAGGAACTGGCATGCCGACTGGCAGGGCTGTTTTTAACTCCTATCCACCTGCCCTCTCAGCTTTGGTGGGAGCTCAAAATCCTGCCCTGTGTCAATATTCAGTGAGATATGGCAAGGCAGCTTGGTTGATTGGCACAATTCCCATTAACAAAGCCCCATCACTTGCCTGTTGAATACTTGCAGCATTGTCATAGAGAGATACAGCACTGAAACAGGCCCTTCGGCTCACCAAGTCTGTGCCGACCATCAACCACCCATTTATACTAATCCTACATTAATCCCATATTCCCTACCACATCCCCTCAATTCTCCTACCACCTACCTACACTAGGGGCAATTTACAGTGGCCAATTTACCTATCAACCTGCAAGTCTTTGGCTGTGGGAGGAAACTGGAACACCAGCGGAAACCCACGCGGTCACAGGGAGAACTTGCAAACTCTGCACAGGCAGTACCCAGAACTGAACCCGGGTTGCTGGAGCTGTGAGGCTGCGGTGCTAACCACTGCGCCACTGTGCTGCCCTGGTGGTGGGATCTCTCTTAAGCAGGGAAGAAAAAGTGAATGTTCACTTTGCTGAAAACCCAATTTAATAGAGAGTAGAAATCCAGGCCCCGCTGTTTAAGGGCAAAAACTGTTATTTTTCTTCGTCAAAAGGCTGTATTTTCATTGCAAATAATTACTTCTATTAAACATAAATTTCTTGCATATCTCTGTAGTTATATATCACTTAATATAGACATGTTAAGGGGCTTTGTTCACTACATCTTTCTAATAATTTATACTTAATTGTTGCAGTCTTTCATCTTTTAATATTTTTGTTTCAAAGGTCAGTCACATCATAAAAAACATTTAAGGTAGGGCAGTCTATAAAGAAGCAGTGACTAATTCCTGGTGTGTACAGAGCAATTAAATAATGCTTAACCAAGAAATGTGATTAACACCTGGAAATCACTCTTGTACATCCATTTAACATTTTCAAAATGGATCTCCTATGGCATTGCTCCTATAAAATGACTTCACAAGGTCAGGAATGTTTGGCCTCTACCCATGCATTAAAGGTAAATCACCAATATAAACTGGTTGGACAAATGACCTATTTCTGTTTGTATCTATGTCTGTATGTTTTTTAATGTTATTCTGCTACTAAAGAGAGGTAATGTCCCTTTAAGGCCACTAAGTCAAATTTCTTTCAAGTGAGAGACCTTTGTAGATTAGAAAGTGCTTGTGAAGTTTAGGCCTCTGGTCAGTGACTGGCCTCCTTACTCTATTTTAACATTATTTTCCATCTCTAACAAAGTGCCACACTTTGGAGTACAATATTTGGAATTAACTATTTATTTGGTATTTGATGTGTTTTTAACCTGCAAGGGTGAGTGTTACGGCACATTTCAATAGCGGGAAAGCACCAAACAGTGGGTGCACACTGACCATTTCTCTGAAGGATTAAAATTGTGCTGACATCACTATGAGCCTCCTGGAATTTAAATCTCAGTAGATTACTAAGAAATAAATATCATTTTGCCCAGAAGAATTGCTGTTACCTGTCTTAAGAAAAAAAGCTGATGTATTTTTTCACATTTTTATATAGTTTTTTCACATTGTTTGCCTTTTGCTTCTTTCCTCTCCCTAAATTCAGCTGAAAGGAAGGTCTGTGGCTCTTTTGGCAACAGCTTAACTGCAGTTTAAGTAGAATAATGATAACACTCTCAAACTCTTAAAGTACCAGCACAACAGCCAAAACCACTGTGCACTAAAAGCACCCTCGCACTCCCACCACTTCAGTACAGCTGGCCTTTCGTGATTTAATGAAATACATCTGAAATTCAGATTTATGCAAATTTTATTTCTAGGTGAGGCCAACGATAAAAACATACAAGTGGTGGAACTGCCTATAGTTGACAGCCTGCACCCACGACCGCCATATCTGCCCTTGGCTATTCCTGAAGACCTCGCAGGTCGACTAACCCATCTGCACGGAGATCCCTCGGTCTGGTGGGTTTCACAGTTCGTCAAATATTTGATACGTCCGCAATCTTGGTTGGAGAAGGAAATTGAAGAGGCAACAAGAAAGCTTGGCTTCAGGCATCCAATTATTGGGTAGGAACATTTCTCACTCCATAAACACAATGTGCGTTACTGGGCAACTGCTAGTCAGGCAAATTGTTAAAGCTGTACCATTACCCCATGCAAAATTGTAAAGGAATTGCATCGTATCACATCTGGATGGTATCATCATGCAATGCAGTCTTCTAGACCTTTTCTCCTCATACAGCAACAAATCCCTTAGAATCCAACTCTGTTTATTCAGTATCCATCCTTCATTCAACACCCTGCACTGCAATACAACTGCACTGCCAATCTGGAATTATATGTAAAACCCTCCTTAAAGTCCAGCACTCTGGCCATGCCTTTGGCCACGCCTCCTCATCTCTCTGTCAGGGCCAAACAGCCATTATTTTCCCAATGTCTCTGTTGAAGCATCTTGGGATGTTTTCTACATTAAAGTCACACTAACAAACTCAGGTTGTTGTTGGCTGGTTGCATTCAGTTCAGCAATTAAAAAAACTTTTGTTTTTTTGGGAAGTGAAACAAATGTTTATTTTTATTTTGTACAATTGAATTGCAATGGCTATATGAGGTATTTTTTAAGACTTCAGATTTTTATCAGCTTCACCAGGCATCCCACTTCTATTCTAAATTCAGTGCACACGAAAACTTCTGTAAATTATTTTTAAAAAAAGCAATCTGGCAGGAGTACATTGTGCTTTGTTACATTTCACTGAACAGCAGCCAATATTACCTTGCAACATTTCCATGTTTGCATTTGATGGTTCTTTTCCTGGCCTAAGATTATCTAGAAAAGAATCAGAAGAGTCCATTCTTCATTGCAAATCCAAATCTGCCAGAATCCAATCTTTGAATTTTAGTACCAATAGCTGCCTAACTAGACAATCTGGAATAATTCTGACCATTGGTTCAAAGGTTACCTGTTAAAAACAAAATCGGCAAATACACAGTGCTTGATGCAAATAAACACCTGTGTAGCAATGGATGCGCAAGCAACTACATAGACACTGGTTGTTTGAAGAGTATGATTTAATTGTCTTTGCCTGCAAAGTCTATTGAATGTAATGATTCAATGCCCTCAAATTAAAAATGTTACAAATTTAGAATGTTTTAGGTTCATTCTGCAGAAATTCTGTACAGAGCACAATTCTGGTTTAAGTGTGCCGTTTATGCTCTCTGCCAGGTCAGCCTGTTTATCTTGTCTAACGCTGAACCATACAGAGTAGCAAGATGCCCAATTTAATCATGTGCTGATCTCGGCCAGGTTTATGAAAGTGCTGCTATAATGAGCCCCGCTATGCCTTGAGTTACAGAAGGAAAAGAACACTTCCACTTCTGATCACCGACCAGTGATCCCTGCTGAAAATGCGTGTGTGCGAGACTGTCACGTGAGACTGGGAATAGGATTGGTCTCGGCTGTGAGGCTGTGATATCCCCTACAATGAATTGCCTGCCAGTGTTCACAGTCAGGGCTCCCACATGAATCATGCATACTGAGTGAAGTTCCACAGGGTGCACATTGCCATGCAACCGCATTGCAGAGAGGAGACCGGGGTGGGGGTGGGGGGAGGGGGTGTGTGAAGAAAACAGGAAAGGGAAAAAAAGGTTTCAGTTAAGGCTTTCTTCAGTGTGCACTAATTAAAGTTGAGCAGTTTGCTTTTGCTGTCTTGATTTTCAAAATTACCAAGAACATCAGTGCAGTATATTTCCCTCTGGTGTTTTTGATCACTTTATCAGCCTCATTTTCCCTGGTCGACAGGGTTTGTTCACCTCACTGAATGAATAATTTATGAGGGTCAGACGTGCGATCATTAATAAATATCAATTGGCGATGTATTTCAATTAGCATTAACATCTTCATCTGTCACTTCAAATCTGTACATTTGAATATTTATAAAATATTTTTATTTATTCCTAAAAGATTTCTACCGACAGAATTATTTACTGGCAACACAGGCCACTTGACATTAGTATCAAAATGCTTGGACTCCTCTCACTTTAGTCTTAGCCAAGCTTAAATGTAAGATTATGGGGGAGATGAACTCATGTAGATCATAGAATGAGGAGGCCATTCAGCCTATTGTGCCTGTGCCGCCTCTTTGAAAGAGCTATCCAATTAGTATCACAACACTGTACTTTACCCATAGCCCGGACATTTTTTCCTCTTCAAAATATACCTTGAACCCATACAAGGTTAACCCGCAGCAGTTGTGTTGTGTGGGAAAGTCAGTGAGAGAAGAGGGTGGGGCTGTTGGTGCTGCTGCTTGTATGGAAACAGTCACATGAGTCTCATTGGCCATCAGAGAATGCCGAGAGAGGTACTGGGGGTAACAGTAGGCTTATTCAAGTGGGATTCAAGCCTGAGATGGCAGAAAAAGAGTAAGAAGGTTGAGGAGTAGCGGTGGATTGGGGCTAAGAATTGGGGGTCAAGGTACCTGAGAGGGGGAAATCAAAGGTTGATCGTTGGGTGACAGGAAGGGGAGAAGGGAAGGGCTCAAGAGAGATGGAGAGGGAAAAAAAGAGAGATGCGAGTATTGTGTTTGGGTCTGGAGCAGGCAGCCAAAGTAGACACCTAAGTATGCCAGAGATTAGCTGAGATGCATAGCTGTTAAGAGATTTTATGAAATAGTTCAAAGTTTAAGTCTGATAACCCATGATGGGGTGTAGTCCACTTGTCAACGGGTAGAGCCAGATTAGAACATCCACAAGCAAACATTCAAGTTTGTGGCTGGTCGTGAAGATGTGGTGGATCTTGTAGCTGTTTAAGGGCCACAATAACAGTGGGATCAGAGGGCCAAGGAGCAATTGAGTGTTGACCATGAGGCAGCAGAGACTGATCCTGGTCGATTGGAGGTGTGTAGTGACTTCAGGTGTTAGAAATTATCCAATTATCCACCAGTAGATTTAATGGATCAGCAGAGGAGGGAGGACAGTGGCAGTGAAATCAAGGACAAAGTGTGGATAACCAAGGGCAGTTGAAGGTCCAATTTACAAAATCAGTGCAGATGAGGAAGCTGGTCAGAGGAATAGGGTGACAAGGAGCTAACAAGATGAAGAGCAGCAAAGGGAGTTTGAGGACCTAATCCAACTCAGTCCTGCAAAGAGTGACAAATCAGTTCTAAATGACAAGTGGAGCAGAGCATAATCAGAGGCCACAGGAAGCAGAAATGCAGAGATCATTCAGCAACATTCAAAGCAGGATGGGATCCCGCAGGAATGGATCAGAAGGTCGAGTGAGTTTTCCGTAGTGCCAACATCAGCCCTATTCAATTCCTCCCGGAATTAAATTAATTAGGAAGAGTTCCTGACAGTGTAAAATGTAAATAGTTTTTTGGATACAGCTGGCTCAAAGAGCTAAATATCCCTTTCTTACAAAGTAGGTTCTCGCCTTCAATATCCACACACATTACTTCCTTTCACCTTGGCATCAAGTCCACACCCTTTTATTATTTGGAATTAGAAAAGCTCCTTTTATATGATGAATGTTGTATCTGCATTATTTGAGCAGTCAATTCCATGAATAACTTTGAAATAATCATACTTCATTTTTCTTCCAAAAATAACTCCTTAATCTCTTTTCAGTAGTTTCGTACAGATTGTATCTCCTAATTATCATCACACAGATCATTGTGACTATTCAGATGGTGCTATAAGAACCTCATCAATTTTGCCTTCTTGATTAAAAAATTTAGGTCATGTTTCCATTCTTTACCCCTTAAGAATAGTGTAAGTTTAATACGTTTGATATACAGTATTTAATATTGATAATTTACATTGAGATTTCTCTGTGTTAAATCACCTACTTAGTTGGTAATTATCTCTTGATGTTTTCTAGAACATTACAATATCCCTAGTAAATCTTAAGTATGTACAGCAAGGTCCCCTGGCCTATGTTTGGAGGAGTCTGTTGGTCATAGCTGTCCCATTACAATCACTAAAACCCACACTCTGCATTTTTATATTTTTAAGAATCTAATTCTCCTACTTGGTCATGTAAGCTATGTATTCATAAATTATTTATTGGAAAGTATAATCAAAACTCCTTTGAATGCCCAAAAGGCTTTTTTTTAAAATTCATCTGTTCCATCTTAATAAATCTCTCAAAATCTGACCTGTGAACGTTGAGCTGTTTCTAATACAGCCACCAGCTTCTTAATACAGGGAACCAAGCTGGACTTGTAGCTGGGGGAAAACTGATCCTTTCTTGTCTCTATTCTCACCAGTGTTCATGTACGACGCACAGACAAAGTCGGAACTGAAGCAGCCTATCACCCTATTGAAGAATACATGGTACAAGTGGAGGAACACTACAAGTTTCTTGCTCGCAAGATTGAGATTGACAAAAAACGAGTTTACCTCGCCACAGATGACCCTACCCTACTTCAGGAAGCTAAGTCAAAGTAAGCAGCTTCAAACTCCTGTGTGTTACAAAGTCGACTTTCCACAGGTGTTAAAGAGCAGTAAAAAGTTGGGGGAAACAAATCACTTATCTTCTCTTTGCTTCTGACAATTACTTTATGCAGGGGAAAGCTTATTGCGGGAACTAGTGGGGTTTGTATAAAGGAATACACTTTGAGGAAAACATCTTTATTCCCTGGTGTCCCAAAGACATCTGAGAAAAAGTCAGAATCATAGAAAATGACTTCTTGATGGAGCTGGTGATTTCTCAAAAGGCATCCGTGTGCACGTCCCTATTAAATTGAGTAGTCATCAAAAAGTTCATTTGTACTTTTTGTTTTATCCTCAGCCTATCACTGAAATTATTTAAAAAGAATAATTATCTCCATCCAATTCCCATTTTGATGTGCCCCTGTGCTGTGACCAGCCAACTTCTCCCAAGTTTATTATCTCTCTATTACTTGGGGAATTACATGAATAGAAGAAAAACTGCAGAGCTGGTTACAGGGGATAAAATGGCAGTGGAAAAGATCTACAGAGACAATGGTGGGCAAGGATATGGAGGGATTACAAGACGAAAAACTGGAAGGGGTTAAAAAGCTACGGTAGACTATTGCAGGTGGATTAAAAAATGAACCAGTGGCATCTTTTGTGACATTGCTTATGGTACGTCGGAAGGTACATAGCTTTATAAAGACAGAACTTGTACCATATAAAGCGACACAGAAATTTGCAGTTGTGACATCTGGGACTGAATTTCCAGCCTCCTGCCAGGTGGAAGCTGGCCAGTAGCACTCCAAAAACGGTGATGCACAAGCTACCATTCTGTTCTCTCAATTGGCCCCAGCAGTTTTCCCCCAAGTCCTTCCGCTGGGGGCAGCCAGAGTGGCTCACCGAGACTCATTTAAAATACAAATATGGGTCCTATGACCGACATAGGATCCTAATTGCCATTTTTGGAGAGAACTGGTCAAAGCTTCAGCCAATTTTACTGGGGTTAGAGATGGAGAGAGCCTGGAAAGGGATTTTTATTGTGAGGGCCAATGGAGCAGGAGTGCGGGCCGCTGCCAGTCCGGGCTCAGCACTCTGCAGCTTCCCCCTCCCCAAGATCTAATTCATCGGGGCTAAAACCGGCAATCTCCCTTGGGACACCAATTTGGTGTCCTCAGTTGAGCAGTGGAAATAAAAGAGAAGGACTTGCTTTTACATAGCACCCTTCACAACCAATGAAATGCTTCTGAAATATAGGGCTGAATTTTATGGGCCCCTTAGGGGCAGGAAGGGAGGTGGAGGGGAGCCCATAAAATTACACGGGAAGGCAGGGGGTGGAATGTCGGTTGCCTTCCCAACACCTTCGAATTTAGTCTAGAATGAGGAAGGATAAGGACGGCCTTCCCACCCCAGGCCAATTGAGGGGCCTGCTGCCACAGGAAGACACTGCCAGGTAAAACAGTCTGATTGGCCAGCAGCTTTGGAGGCGAGAGCTTGTCCTTTAAAGGGACGGTGTCCCCAATGGCAGGCAGTTAATTGCCTGCCTGCCATGAAATAGCAATGGAGGTCCAGCAGAGGGGCGAGGCGGGGTCTCCCCCCCCCCCCCCCAACTTTACGGCTCCCACCGGGACCCCCATCACCAGAATAAAATCCGGCCCATAGTTACTGTTGTAATGTAGGAAACCCGGCAGCTAAGCAGCCAATTTGTGCACAGCAAGCTTCTGATAACAGCAATGTGATAATGACCAGGTAGTTTTTTTTAGTGATGTTGGTTAAAGGATTAATATAAGGCACAACACTGGTATTCTTCAAAATAGTGCCATGGGTACTTTTACATACCCCCGAGGTGACAAATGCAGTCTCAGTTTAATGTCGCATCTGAAGAACAATGCCTCTGACCGTGCAGCATTCACTGAAGTGTCAGCCTGGATTCTGTGCTCAAGGCTTTGAAGTGGGGCTTGAATTCACAACCTTCTGACTGAGAGGCAAGAGTGCTACCAACTGAGCCACAGCTTACACTTTAGAATTCAAATGAAGCCTGGGCCTCAAAATTACGGGGGCTACTTTGCTGCTGGAACGGACAATGGGCAGCTCGCTCTGCTGCTCAGATTCCTAAAATAACAAAGTCTACATCTGAATTGTGACAGACCTGCCTCAATATTTCTACAAGTACATTTTCAAACATTGTTTCATAGGAGATTTTTTAGTTTATTGGGGTGCCAGGAATGGAAAATATTTTCACTTTTTTTTCAAGCAGTAGTCCCAGGGTTGGTGTCACATAATTAGATATAGAGGAAAGCTTGCTGTACATTGCCCTAATAATTAATTCTCGCCTTGGAATAAAACTTCATTTCTTTTCATGAGGTGAACAATGTGGTGCCAGATTAATGAGTACAGAGCAGTAAACCCTAGATAATAAATCTGACCAAAGGCATTTTCTTTACAACTCTTTGAGGCAAGTTAAGTCTTGGCTGACATTAACCTTAAGTACCAGATGTAAAAGAGCAACACTGTACAGTATCCTTCAGTTTGTATCATCTAATTCTGACTTATTAATGTTATTCATTGGAATCTGTATCCCTATTGACATAGGGAATCCCACATAGATACTACTAAAAATGAAAAAAAAATTCCCCTCATATGCTTTAACATGTCACCAGGCTGCTGGAAAGAAGGATTAATTATGTTTAAAATACGACTCTTGTTATTAATAAATGGACATGTAGCTGAAGAGTTTTATTGTTTCCCATTAACCATATTAAAGAGTCGGGGAAGCACCTAGCAACTGTTTCAAAATAGCATAAGCAGTTCAGCAACACATACACTTTAAAGCAGAGCATGCACCAGCCATCATATGGAGCAACTGTCAATTGGTAGTGTGGATAAAAGAGATGAAGTAGAAACAAATGGTGGGGCAGGCACCCTGTAATGTGAAGAGGAAGAAGACAGGGAGGTGGGAAAACAAAACAACAGAGAGAAAGTAGGGGCAGAGAAATAGAAGGTAAGTGAAGGAAAGAGAGAATGAAACAACACACAGGAGAAAAAGAGACCAAAGAGAATGACTATGAGAATAATAGACTGCAATTAATTTTATGCAAAATATCATGACTTTGGGTCAATGTATTTTTTGCATTTTCAGATTTCTTAAAAAAAAAACTCTCTGTAAAAGTGAGGGAATTTGTTTTAATATTGGATGTGATTACACAGCAAATCTTAAGAAAATAGTGATGAAATGTATACCATATCAAAGTTTGTTTATAGTATGGAGGCTGTACGTAATATTACTAGTGGCAGAAATGGATTGTTGTATTGTGCAGAATCAGTGTCGATCCAATCACAGCATTAGGCTTATATTGTCATAACATTGTAATGTCAACATGTATTTATTATATTTGCAACTGCTTGTTATATGTTGGAATATTTCAACAGTGTTCTTATTCTCAGGGACCCAAACATTAATTTTACACAGCTCATTGGCAACATCAGCTCAGACTGGGAATTGCTTAAAAAGCTATAATGACTTAAATTCAAGCCTCAAACTAATATGTCAAATTGAAGTATCGCGACTAAAATTACAGAAGTAATTGTGGGCAGCAAGCTTCTTGGACTGCTTCCTTCAATCAAGCCTTCTGTCCTTAATTGCAACCTATCTTGCTTCCAGGCACCCATTAATTGAACAATGTGGCATTTGTAATAAGAATGCAAGATTGTGAAGCAGCTAGTAGTGAATTTATGACATGACTTTTGGTGACATCGTCTTATACTCCACCCTTGGTCGACTTTTACTTTCAATTAGCTAGATTTTTTTTATCCAGCTCTGCCCAGTTATTGGTTTTAAATCCCAATGAACTCACTGACATGATAATGCTAGCAGTATCTGTTGAACAATGTGTCATTCTACATGCTCTTATGACCTTTAGCTTTTTGATGCATCAGTGAATCATTCTTTCTTCAGGGTTGTTAAGTTGTTCTGGAAACATGTCTTGGCAGCTGATTTTGTCAAAATTTGAAAAAAAACAATTGCCACATGTCAGCAAATGTACAATACTCGCTGAACTGGACTGGTATTTCTCCAGTTGTAGCTATATGATTGTGGGACCAATTATAAATGATGGTTGCTGCAAAATAATATAGGACATCTACTTCCTGTTTGTATAAAGTGTGTTTTTCGCTTGGAGTTATGGATTATGTTTGAAGATTGGCAAGTCCTGTGAATCTACTTTTGTAATTTTTTTCTCTCTTCTCCACTCCACCCACCCTCCAGATACCCAGACTATGAATTCATCAGTGATAACTCCATCTCATGGTCAGCAGGCCTGCATAACCGATACACAGAGAATTCACTGCGAGGCGTCATTCTAGACATCCATTTTCTGTCTCAGGCAGACTTCATAGTCTGTACCTTCTCATCGCAGGTATGACAGCTAAATAAAATGAATGAGAAAGCAACAAAAATTAACATCTTTGCACACGTCATCTCTACACAGCCAAGGCACTCGATATACTCAATAATTTCAACAAGTAGAAACAGGGAAAAGATAAAAGTAACAAGTGAAAGCTTCATTTTTCAAAGTATGTTCTTCGTCACATTATGAGGCCTGCAAATACCATTTAGAATCTTCCACCTGGAAGATCATGGAATTCTCCATGGATAACATTGACATTCCTCTGCATTGGGATGGCAGGAATGCACTTCCAGATAATACTTGGTCCAGATGATCTCATAGACTGGTTTTTGTCACCTGAGGGGGAGGAGTGGGATTTTTCAGAACTTTTTTTTCCCTTATTCGACCTGGATTTTTCTCTTTTTTGCTTATTCCAGGATTACAGGGCTACGGTGGGATGGAGGGGATACTTGTTATGGTGGCGGAGGTGTAGGAAATGTCTGGGCATGATACTGCAGCCATCGTAAGCGTGGGGCTGGCTCAATGGGCCACCTGGTCTTTTCTAGCCCATCACTTTTGTATGCTAGTACAGGTTTGTGCAGGCATATCTGCAGCGCCTGTGGAAGAGTCTGTCACTCTAGAATTGGCCTTTATAGCCACTCCAAGCGCTGCTTCACAAACCACTGACCACCTCTAGGCGCTTACCCATTGTCTCTCGAGATAAGAAGGCCAAAGAAGAAGAAGGCATGAGAGCAGGAAAATGGGACACATCTTCAAAACGACCAAATAGTCATCACACATTAGAAAGCATAATCACATCTCCCTTGTTCTAATTGAGGGGAAGGTGGAAGCTTTGGTATCTTGGAAAAATGTCACCTCTCTTTTCAAATTGCAAATGCAATACTAGGATTCATGTGGCTTGCTCCTTCTGGAAAATCTGTACCCTGTCTACTGACACCAAAACTGCTTCATCTGATTCTCCATCTCTGGACTACAAGCTGGAGATTAAATGGATGAATGTGAAGTAACCCTCTGCTGTTCTTGTGCTATTTATTTTCAGATGAATTAATAGATATACTTCAGTTGTACTGAAAGTATATTATTGGTGGAAGGAGGAAATTGTGTTCTTGACATAATTTAACCTGACACCCTGATGTCACCTGTACCTTCAACCAACCTATCATGACAAATAACAGCTTACCTGTGCTTATTAGTAATGTGAAGGTCATCCAAGGAAATATTTTATTATGGCCCTTTATAGTTAGTTAATTGTGATTTTGTAAATTACACTCGAAGCTGTAATTGCTCATGATAAAATCAGATTACTGTAGTGTAATTGGCAGTTAGATTTATAAGTGAATGTTAATTTACTCCAGGGATGGTCATGGAAAAATGAGAAGTAGAATTCTTTGTAACTGTTATTTACTGCATCCCATAAAGCACAACTTTGTTTAGTGCAATATAAAAACACTGATACATTAAGTAATTCTGAACCACATTCTGTCTGCAGGACTTTAGTTTTCCTCTGGTGCACCAATTCTGTTTCTCTAACTAAACCTGAATCACTCCAGATATTAATGGGCAACAATCAAGAACCAGTCCTTTCCAAAGAATAATGACAGCCTGACAGTGAATACAGGACAATTGTATACCTGAGTGGCTCAGGTGGCAGTATCAATTGCAATCTTCCTGGAGTTAATTGGATTAAGTACCAAGTTTTAAAATCACTCCTCCTGATTTCAAAAATCACTGCTTCATTATTTAAAAAATCTATACTTCCCATGTGGATGGTTGATAATTAACATTTCACTTATTCCCAAGCCACAGGCATCTGCATCTTTGGGTTTCTCTATTCATGAGGAAGCAGTTCATCTGTTCATCTCAATCATTGTATCATCACCATGGAAATAGTGCTGATCAAGGCCTTTCTCTTCTCAAATGTCATTTGGGAGGGCTCTCCAAGCTGGGAAAATTCAGTAGCAACTGAGCACTGCTCTGTACTTGAAACACATCACAGGTCGCAGCACAGTACTCGCTGGGGCGTTGATGCACGCAAGTAATGTGCATGCAACTGAGGAAGGAAAAATCATATGCCGCCATCCCCCACCAGCTACAAATCATGCAGTTTCTGTTCAGGCTTTAATCTGCACCGCATATTATTTGGAGTTCCAATTTCATAGTCTGCTGCCAACAGAAAGGGGCTCAGGATATCTTTCACTCTTGTTTCTGGCTAGCCTTTGACATGGTTTTCATTATGGAGGAAGTATTTGGACCACAAAATAAAATACTCCTGCTGTGACACAGTGATGTTATATCATAAAATTCTCTGACATAACATAAAACATTGAGACAGATATATACAATTCATGAATGCAGTAATCGCGTCTTGCATACAATATCAGTAACTCTGATAAGACTCTGCTGCTATTTCCAGCATGTGTTGGTGCAAGTATGCTACTACCAAACACTGCTGGAGAACACTAACCAGGACATGGAGCTTACTTACCAAGGCATCTCAGCAGCGGAAGGGCTCTGAGGGAGGAAACTTAGACTTATCCATCTCAATACCATTAAACACAGAAGTGACCAAATCCGTACAAATGGATGGAAAATCATATTCCTGAATTCCTGTGACACGGTCCCAGCAGATGATTGTTTTTATATAGATGGGGATCTCAGCCAAGACAAATCTTGACCATGTGCTAAGAATCTAGAAACTAGCCTTGATTCTGATTAGAGGGAAATTCAAAGAGAATGAGGAGAAAATGGTGCATTAGGTTGAGAGTCTCAATTGAGTGCTGCTTTCCTAGGATCCCAATAGAAATGTAGAAGTTCCTTTATGAGATATGGGCTGGTATTCTTTGTCAAAGCTAAAATCAGCTAAAAATTGCATCTGTCTGCCTGAGCTATCCAAAGTCAAAAACTCAGGAGAAAGCTGAATGCTTTGGTCAGTAATTTTGCTAAGAAAACCCTCTCTTTAGGTGCCCCAAAAGAAGGAACTTCTTGGTCCAACATATTTAACTAGTGATTAAATTAGTGCAAGAACATGTTTCAAAAAAACGCATACAATTTAAACATTTTAAAGTTTTTCGAGATATTTACTCACTATTGTCCCATTTTGCCCTCCTCTGGTTATCGTTGACTGCACATCAGCTGAGAAGATGGAGATCCGATGACTGGCCTGCACCAGTTAGGGATATTCTCCATGGTGATTAATTCAATCTAGAGTGGGGCCAATGCGATATTTTTTAAACTATGAAAAAGATCGTGGAAACTCAATTTGTGCCACATTTAATTTACGCTTGAAAATCCCCTTTTGCGCTAGTTTGGCCAAGTTTGAGCAAATTGTAGAAACTCCAGGCCCAGGTATTTTCCAGGCGTCATGGATTTTATCATTGTATAATTTCCACTTCAAATAGGGTTCTGTTAATCTGACAAACTGGTGTATGTGAAAGTGGCAGTAGATTGTCCGGAAGCTATCAAATGTTACTCCATTGTATTTTTGCTTTTTAATATCTTTACAGTTCTTCTTCTTCTTTGGCCTCCTTGTCTTTAGTGTTGGAAAAAGACATTTAGCAGAAAGAAGCAGGACATATTTGCTGGCAGTTCAGTTCTGATTGGTTTCTGGAGGTTGTTCTGTGAATATTTGGCTTGTGGCTGATGCATGATGCTCCATTACTAAAGGATATAGCACAAAATGGCATTCTATTATGAAAGGTTGAGAAATCTGGGTTGTTAGCATTCATTGTACATTACCGAGATTTTGTTTTTTTCCAAGAGCCTATTCTAACTGCAGAAGGACTGGTGAGAGCTCAGATGAACCGTAATTATGAATCATACTTGTTTTGTAGGTGTCCGTGTGACTAGGCTTCCGTTAGAAAGTGTATTTAACCCATCAAATCTCTGATATGTGAATATTTCCACCTGATTGAAAGTGAGTGTTAGATTTCAGCCCGACCTGCACATTGGATAATTTCTAACCCCCCCCCCCCCCCCACCGCCCCCCAGTCCATGAACTCTTTTAGGGTGGGAAACAATGAAGCACAGATATTAGGTCATAAAGGACACACTGCACTGCTAGATGTTGTAATCTGGCCACTGAATGAAAAAATGCACATGAGAACTCAAAATCATAATAGATGGTTTAAGAAAACATACACGAAGCTGCATTAAAGTAATCTAACAGCATGAGAGTGCTGATAATTTATTCACAGTACATGCACGTACATGCAAAACAAGTCATTTGATGGTTTTGTGAAGTCAAAAACTGCAGCAGTCTTTAATCATGTTTGAAGTTTCTCAAATTACAAATTTAAAGCGGGTGATTAAATGAAATTCAGGAAGAGGGAGTGAATTAATAAAGACGCGAGGGGAAATGCTGCTGAACAGTTAATTGCTGTCAGTAACGCTGCACTGAGTTTCATTAAAGCATGAGATTTGCTGCTCTTCGAGACACATTTATGCCAATTCTTATTCGAAGAAATCTTCAAAAATGAATATTTTATTTTTTTAGACCACATCTACCTAAAAGGAATGAAATATGGCACTAATATTCCTGTCAGGTCTGAGAAAATATTTAAATATAAAATGTATACTCTCAATAGGGCTGTCTTAGGAAAGACAAAAGAAACGCGTAAAGACAAAGGTCTTCTTCAGAAAGAATACTCTAGATTTTTCTATAGGGGAGATGTAAACAATGCATGTTTATCAGAGATTGTGCCATGTTGCACAGCAATCTCATGAGAAACAGCTTCAGTTACTCTTGCTAGGCCAATTCCTTCCTCCTCATTTCCTGCTGGGTAAAGGGGATAAATTTTCTCAGCTGTGGGGAAAGAACAAGGGAGTGGGACTAATTGAATTGCTCTTTCATCGGATCGGCACAGCCATGATGGGTCAAATAGCTTCCTTTTTGTGCTTTATTATTCTATGATCCCATGGTTTCATTGGCATCTGGCACCCACTGTGTGAACCTAGACCATGAATGGTGTGTGGTAATCACAGTTAAACCTGCTTATACCCTCACTTGATCTCTATGCACATGCAAGATCAAGTCATGGTCAATGAAAATCGGTAGTATTAGGAGCCCTGGCTGATGTTAATCTTCACTTGCAAAGGAACGCTGAAGCTCCAACTGCCCCGATAAAACATTGCACCCTAGTTTTTTTTTTTAATTTCTTGTTTCAATTTCACTTAGATTTTCATTTGAATTTAGACCATGGAAGTCTCATATGAATCAAAACCACTCCAACAAACTCCATTATACATCACAGATTCCACAAAGTCTGTGTCAGTTGTTTAGTTTAAGTGAATGAGTTGGTGTCTCTGTGGATTAAACCAAAGAAAGAAATAATTTGCATTGATATCCATCCAAGGATACTGAGGGAAGTAAGGATAAAAATTGCAGAGGCATTGGTCATAATCTTCCAATTTTCCTTAGATACAGGGGCAGTGCCTGTTGATGAGGGTAATGTGATTGATGTGGTGTTTGCATGGACTTCCAAAAGTCATTTGATAAAGTGCCATATAACAGGCTTGTCAGCAAAATTAGAGCCCATGGAATAAAAGGGACAGTAGCAGCATGGATACAAAGTTGGATGAGTGACAGGAAACAGAAAGTAGTTGTGAACAGTTGTTTTTCAGATGGGAGGAAGGTATATAGTGGGGTTCCCAGGAGTCCGTGTTAGGACCCCTGCTTTCTTGATTTACATTAATGACTTAGACTTGGGTGTACAGGGCACAATTTCAAACTTTGCAGATGACACAAAACTTGTAAGTATTGTGAACTGTAAGGAGGATAGTGATAAACTAGAGGACATAGGCTGGTAGAATGGGTGGACAAGTGGCGGTTGAAATTTAATGCAGAAAAGTGTGAACTGATTCATTTTGGTAGGAAGAATGAGGAGAGGCAATATAAAATAAAGGGTACAATTCTAAAGGGGGTGCAGGAGCAGAGGGACCTGGGGTATATATGCACAAATCATTGAAGGTTGCAGGACAGTTTGAGAAAGCAGTTAATAAAGCATAGAGTACAATAACAAGAAGTTATGAAAACCTGTGAAATAAAAAACACTGGTTAGGCCTCAACTGGAGTATTGTGTCCAGTTCTGGGCATCATACTTCAGGAAGGATGTGAAGGCATTCGAGAGGGTGCAGAAAAGATTCATGAGAATTAATGTGTTTCTGCTCCCTTTAAGTTTTCATGTAGAGGTTCCATTCATGATCACAAACCCGCCCAGTCTGATATCTTCTACAGTGGACTGATATTGGAAGTGTGTTGACTCCTAAGCAAGTGCAAGGTGTGTTGGTGGATGTATTCACCTGCTGCAGGAAAGAAAGATGAGGCATGAACTTAAACCCACATTTCCCCAGCCTCCAGGAGCAGGATACGTGCTTCCCCAGGGAGCAAAATGATCTATCATCGACCAAAACCCTTCAGCTGGCTGCAGGGCAGTAATGGCGAAGGTTACCTGTACACTTTCGGCTGAATTTTATGAACCCCCTGGAGATGTGCTAGGAAGGTGGGGTGGGGGACGGTCATAGAATTGCGGTGGGGGGCAGAGAGCCCATTGCCTTCCAGTTGCATTGCATATTTATGGGGGTTGGGATAGGCCGACAACTATCTCTGCACCCAGAAGCCAATAGAGGCCCTTAAGAGGCCTATTAACAGCCACATTAAGGGCCTTTTCCCTCCCACTGCTGGAATTAAGCCAGCAGCAAGCGGCCGGGGGTGGGGGGGGATGGTGGTGTTTGGTGGGGGGAGATGGTGCGGCCTCCGCCATGCGGGGGAGCTTGGTGGGGGTGCCCTTCCTCTGTTCAATTTGTGACCCACATAGGAACCCGACGGAAAACAAGCCACCTTCCTGAACACCCTTTCCCTTGCAATCAATGCCCAACCCCGGCTCCTCAGTTACCTCAGGTCCGGGCACCAGTACTAGGCCTGGGTCCAAGGCCTGGTGCAGTACTGGCGGTGGCCACTGTTCTTGGTGGCCCTGCCGATACTACTGAACTGCCAGCCACCTGATTGGCTGACAGCTCTTGGGGGGCAGGATCCCCGTTTAAAGGGGATGGGTACCCTGGTGCTGGGCTGTTAATTGGCCTGGCACTGTAGAATCGCACCAGGAGGTCTCCAAATGGCCAATCCCGCCTTTTCAGCCTGGCGCAGGGAACCCTGCCGGTGTCACAAAATTCATCCTTTTGTCTTTGAGAAGTGAGGGCACTGAAGATAGGGAGAAAATTAATTAAAATTGGGGGAGTGTGAAGGAATGCCTAAAGAATAGCTGTGTTGTTCCTAAGTATGAAGATTTCACATTTGCGCAATTTGCATGTATTGGATTGTTCCTAATTTGCAGAATTTGGATCACATTGAACTTAGCCCAGCTTTGACTTTTCCATACCCATGTGCGTTATGACAACTAATGTCAGAAGTTTTCTATAAAAGATGTTGAATTGCCTTATTGAAACAAAGGGCCAGAATTTACTGGAAAAATAACAGTGGGTTTAACGTGCAAATCAATTATTAGTATGTAGAAAATCCAGCAATTTTTAATGAAGAAGCGATATGCCATGTGTTGCAAATCACCACAAATTGCTAGGTGATTTGCACCATTCCATCGTTTGCCTCGCGAAAACAGGAGCTCACTATTAACCTCCCTGTAAGCATCAAGATATTGCTGGATTTGTGCTATTAAAGTGAATTAAACTCACCTTAGAATGTTAGAGCTCTAACATAACAGGGAAAGGATCCTTTTTGTGACTAGATTTATGTTCCTGGAAGCCCACTAGGCCTAGAAAGGGAACAATTGAAACTGGGAGTTTTACTTCTGCAGGCAATAAATTGTTCAGACATTTTTAAAATGTAAAATGCAAATTTGTTTCTTACTTTCCGTTTCTGTCTTTTTTTTTCAATCCAAACTTTCTTTCCCTCTCTTTAGTTCTCTTTTTGTATCTAATTTGACTCTAATTCACCCGATTTCCTTCTCTGTTGTTCACTGTTTCTTTCTCTAACTTTAAATCTCATTGGTTAAGGAGATACACTGTTGGTCTGGGTGTTCACCAAGGTCCCAGGTGCCCTGTTGATCTAGCTTTGCCATTATTAATTTACACTTCCAGCAATTTGCAGCGGAAAATTATTTGGAGATGAAGGATGAGGAAAAAAGTTCAACTCACGCTGTTTACTATCTGGTTTACTAATGTCCTTTAGGGAAGGAAATCTGCCGTCCTTACCTGGTCTGGCCGACATGTGACTCCAGACCCACAGCAACGTGCTTCACTCTTAACTGCCCTCTGAAGTGGCCTTGCAAGCCACTCAGTTGTTCAAGGGCAATTAGGGTTGGGCAACAAATGCTAGCCTTGCCAGCGATGCCCACATCCCATTAAAATATAAAAGAAAGTCGCTCCAGCAAATTCTGGACTGTTATCCTTTTTTGATGCACCACACTGTTATAGGTCTTTTCATCCCCTGATGAAAAATATAAATACTGTCAGCTCTGTGACACATCTTATCTTTGTGCCAAGTAGCTGACAATCTGTAGAATGGAACTTACTATTGATAACATAGTAACATTGAAAATTTCTTATTGAAATTTATTCAGAGAAAATGATCTATTCATAACTGGCTCAAAGAGATTAAATCTAATGTTACTAAGGAGTCTTTTTCTAGACAAAGCACTTGAGACTATGGCCCAGGATTTCCATCTGCTGCAACCATTTTACAGCATAAGACATCTGTCTAGGGGCCCAATGTGCTGGATGGGGTGCACATGCTCAGTTCAGACTGCAAGTGAGCTGCGCACCATTAGATCGGTTGCTCAGTAGGTGTCGAGGGCACGAGTGAAAATAGCGTTAGGGTTTTTCATATGCAAATCGGGAACTGAAAGCCTGTGTCAAATCCCTTTGAAAATTTGGTTTGTGAATGACAGCTGCACGTACCATGTCATTTTCTTCAGGTGGTTGTGAGCTGAACAGTGATCCATAAAGGGACCGCTGGAGGCTGCCAACCAAAAGGTAAGTTAAATTTTTTTTTTATTTGTCTTAATGTAGAGCCAGGAAGAACAGAATTGCTCTTTTCATCTTTAATCTTTCTGTCCACCGCCTGCCTCCATGCAGGACTGTCGTGAACCTTGGCCAGCATTGACCCAGCCAATCTTAATGCCCTCTGGTGACCAACGAGTTACCTCTTGGACTGTGAGTGCCACCCATGGCACCATGGCACTCTCCTAATGAGGACAAACTGGCCAATTTGCTGTGATCATGTCCCCGGCCTCGTTGAATCCATGCAGCATGACTTTCACTGGAGTTCCCTCACACTGTCACGCAGAGCCCCAGCTCCCTTGCACTATCACACCAAGCCGGAGCTCCCTCGAACCATCAGTCCGAGCCTCAGCTCCTTCGCACCGAGCCCCAACTCCCTCACACCGTCACACCAAGCCGCAGCTACGAACAGGAATTAGGAGCATAAGTAGGCCGTTTGGCCCCTTGAAACTGCTGCACCATTCAATAAGATCATGGCTGATCTCTTTGTGTCTCGAATTCCACACTCCTATCTACCCCCAATACCCTTTTATTCCCTTGCCTAACAAGAATCTATCTACCATTAGTACCATTATTCAAGAAGGGTAATAGGGATAAACCAGGTGATTACAGGCCAGTGAGTCTAACATCAGTGGTTGGGAAAATATTGGAAAGAATTCTGAGGGACAGGATTATTCTCCACTTGGATAGTCAGGGATTAATCAGAAATTGTCAGCATAGCTTTGTCAGGGGGAGATCGTGTCTAACTAACTTGATTGAATTTTTCGAGGAGGTGACTAGATGTATGGATGAGGGTAAAGCAGTTGATGTAGTCTACATGTACTTCAGTAAGGCTTTTGATAAGGTCCTGCATGGGAGATTGGTTAAGAAGGTAAGAGCCCATGTGATCCAGGGCAATTTGGCAAATTGGATCCAAAATTGGCTTAGTGGCAGGAGGCAGAGGGTGATGGTCGAGGGTTGTTTTTGTGAGTGGAAGTCTGTGACCAGTGGTGTACCGCAGGGATCGGTGCTGGGACCCTTGCTGTTTGTAGTGTACATTAATGATTTATTTATTTATTTTGAGATACAGCACTGAAACAGGTCCTTTGGCCCACCGACTCTGTGCTGACCATCAACCACCCATTTATACTAATCCTACATTAATCCCATATTCCTACCACATCCCCACCTTCCCCTACCACTTACCTATACTAGGGGCAATTTACAATGGCCAATTTACCTATCAACCTGCAAGTCTTTGGCTGTGGGAGGAAACCGGAGCACCCGGCGGAAACCCACGCGGTCACAGGGAGAACTTGCAAACTCCACACAGGCAGTACCCAGAACCGAACCCGGGTTGCTGGAGCTGTGAGGCTGCAGTGCTAACCACTGCGCCACTGTGCCACTCCTTTGATTTAGATGTGAATTTAGGAGGTATGATCAGTAAGTTCGCAGATGACACGAAAGTTGGTGGTGTCGTAAATAGTGAGACAGAAAGCCTTAGATTGCAGGACAATATAGATGGGCTGGTAAGATGGCAGAGCAGTGACAAATGGAATTTAATCCTGAGAAGTGTGAAGTGATATATTTTGGGAGGACTAACAAGACAAGGGAATATACAATGGATGGTAGAACCCTAGGAAGTACAGAGGGTCAGAGGGACCTTGGTGTACTTGTCCATAGATCACTGAAGGCAGCAGCACAGGTAGATACGGTGGTTAGGAAGGCATATGGGATACTTGCCTTTATTAGCCAAGGCTTAGAATATAAGAGCAGGGAGGTTATGATGGAGCTGTATAAAACGCTAATTAGGTCACAGCTGGAGTACTGTGTACAGTTCTGGGCACCACACTATAGGAAGGATGTGATTGCACTGGAGAGGGTGCAGAGGAGATTCACCAGGATGTTGCCTTGGCTGGAGCATTTCAGCTATGAAGAGAGACTGGATAGGCTAGGGTTGATTTCCTTAAAGCAGAGAAGGCTGAGGGGGGACCTGATTGTGGTATACAACGTTATGAGGGGCATTGATAAGTTAGATGGAAAGAAACAAGGCTACGGGCCAAGTGTTGGAAAATGGGATTAGAATAGCTACGTGCTTGATGGCTGGCACAGACACAATGGGCCGAAGGGCCTGTTTCTGTGCTGTCTCACTCTATGACTCTACATCCGCCTTAAAGCTCCTTCGCGCCGAGCGCCAGCTCCCTCGTGCTGTCACACTGAGCCACAGCTCCCTCACACTGTTCACACCGAGCCCCAGCTCCCTCATGCTGTCACACCGAGCCCCAGCTCCCTCATGCTGTCACACCGAGCCCCAGCTCCCTCACACTGTCACACCGAGCGCCAGCTGCCTCGTGCTGTCACACCGAGCCACAGCTCCCTCATGCTGTCACACCGAGCCCCAGCTCCCTCATGCTGTCACACCGAGCCACAGCTCCCTCGTGCTGTCACACCGAGCCGCAGCTCCCTCGTGCTGTCACACCGAGCCCCAGCTCCCTCGTGCTGTCGCACCGAGCCCCAGCTCCCTCGTGCTGTCGCACCGAGCCCCAGCTCCCTCGTGCTGTCACTCCGAGCCCCAGCTCCCTCGTGCTGTCACACCAAGCCCCAGCTCCCTCACACTGTCACTCCGAGCCCCAGCTCCCTCGTGCTGTCACACCGAGCCCCAGCTCCCTTGTGCTGTCACACCGAGCCCCAGCTCCCTCGTGCTGTCACACCGAGCCCCAGCTCCCTCGTGCTGTCACACCGAGCCCCAGCTCCCTCGTGCTGTCACACCGAGCCCTAGCTCCCTCACACTGTCACACCAAGCTGCAGCTCCCTCTTGCTGTCACATCGAGCCCCAGCTCCCTCGTGCTGTCACACCGAGCCCCAGCTCCCTCGTGCTGTCACACCGAGCCCCAGCTGTCACACCGAGCCCCAGCTCCCTCGTGCTGTCACACCGAGCCCCAGCTCCCTCGTGCTGTCACACCGAGCCCCAGCTCCCTCGTGCTGTCACACCGAGCCGCAGCTCCCTCGTGCTGTCACACCGAGCCGCAGCTCCCTCGTGCTGTCACACCGAGCCCCAGCTCCCTCGTGCTGTCACACCGAGCCCCAGCTCCCTCGTGCTGTCACACCGAGCCCCAGCTCCCTCGTGCTGTCACACCGAGCCGCAGCTCCCTCGTGCTGTCACACCGAGCCGCAGCTCCCTCGTGCTGTCACACCGAGCCGCAGCTCCCTCGTGCTGTCACACCGAGCCGCAGCTCCCTCGTGCTGTCACACCGAGCCGCAGCTCCCTCGTGCTGTCACACCGAGCCGCAGCTCCCTCGTGCTGTCACACCGAACCCCAGCTCCCTCGTGCTGTCACACCAAGCCCCAGCTCCCTCACACTGGACCCTGGCTCCCTCGCACACAGCAGGCCACCCACTGCAAAACTTCAAGTCTGACTGATCTTACTGAAGAGTAATTGGGAGTAATCACCTCCTCAAGACCAGTAGAATGGTGCTCGTGGGAAGGAACCCCTACAATAGTGGCTATGTGATCCAGTTCCACAGGAGCTGACAACCTAGGTAAAATTTCCAATAGAGATGTATTTACTGAGGATACGTCAATGCACATTCCTCACAGAGCCAGCAGTCCATCACTCCCCTGAGCTTCCAAAGCTGGTCTTTTCACTCTCGGTAAGTGCTTCTTTGTAGCCAGCTACTTCCCAACAAGCAGAGGGAGAATAGATTTTTACAGCACAAGCGAAGTCCATTTGGCCCATCCAGCCTGTGCCATCTCTTTTGTCATAGCCCTGCATATGGTTCCTCAGGAGAGGGAGGCTCAACACCAAGTGCCTTTTTCTCCTCCCCCAGTAACTGGTTAAACATGGCACTGAAGCAGGACTGGGAGAAAGTCGCCTGATCAGTATTTCTGGGATAACTCTGGTTGTGGGGAGAAAATACTTTGGGCAGGATAAAGGTTAGTAAGCATCCCCAAAAAAAAATGATTTATCAGACTTTGACTAAACTAAATGAATGACTCCTTTTCAAGAAACATTATCAGCCAAACCAAAGTAAAAGGTGTACTGGAGCTGTCTACATAGCTGACCCTTGGTCTGTAAAGCTAAACTGTTATTGCCATGACTGAACATCTCCCAGTAGCCTTCCATGAATAAAGCTACATGATGACTGCTCATCACTTCCACATAAGTATTTACTGTGTTGCCCACTGTACCTCTTGCACTTAGCAGATTTATGTTTGTACAGAACCCATAAATGTTTCACTTCAATGGTTGACGCAGAAATTGTTGTACAATAAGATTAACAGTATCCCTGCCTAGATTTAAAATTGGGCCAATATGTCAGTGCCTTTACAATCTGTAAAACAAACCATTTTGTCCGACAGCAAACTGCAATTGAATCACTGCACATGTTGATAACACTGTTGTGTACTGCCAGTATAAGCAGGCTCTATGGGAGTATAGTGCAGTGCAGTGTTGCCTGGAAACTCAGCAAATTTGTCTTAATTATAGACAAGATGCTGGATATTGTTTCAATTTAACAACTCCCACTGTTCAGGAAGGCTGCACACATTTCAAACCAGTTATTTGAATGTTATCGGAAATGGAATTTCACCAACTTTTCACATCTTCCTGCCACACTTCAGTAGCAGAAGTGTCCGCATTCAGAGCTACAGCCTCTGATATTTACTTGGGGTCGGGGGTGGGGAATTTTCCTGACCGGAAACCCACAAGTTAGGGCTTCCTGGAAGTCCTGCAGGATTTACCTCCAAGATGTCTTTTAATTTCCTTAGTAGATTTCCTACCCCTCAGTCAGCCTGATTGATGAGCACCCGCTCCGGTGATCTCCAGCTCTCCCCTACTTACCTGGTTTCCATTCATTGGCTCTTTTCCCATCCAACGGAAGAGACAAAATCACAAGGCGGGGGGAGGGCTGGTATCAGAGATCACAGGGCATGGAGGTCGGAGGTTGGAGGTTGGCAGGGGGGCCACAGATTGGGTGATGGTCAGAGATTGCGGAGGGTTTCTGAGACTATGGGGGTTCGGAGATGGTGGGAGAGGTGGGGATAAGAGATTTGGGGGGGGGACAGAGTAGTACAGAGGTGTAGGCTTCTGATGAAAGGTCACTGACCTGAAACGTTAACTCTGCTTCTCACTGCACAGATGCTTCTGGACCTGCTGAGTATTTCCAGCACTTTCTGTTTTTATTTCAGATTTCCAGCATCCACAATATTTTGTTTTTATTACAAAGGTAGGTTTGTTGGGCCGGGAAGAAACACTCCTGCTCCTCCAGGCCCACAAGTAGTGTTGTAAAGACACTCAGTTTAGGGATTCGGTGCATCTTTCCTCCTATTACCTGGCAGAATTCAGTAGTCCTGGTAAACCCGGCCGTCATTAGTTAAAAATAAATAGCCTGATATAATGGAGGCACACGTCCTCCTTAAAAGATTTCAGAGATCGACTCACCACCTGAGAACGGATCAATCTCCCACTCACAGCCCTCCTCTATTAAGGGCGGAGGTGGTCGGGTTAGAAATGTAAAAATAAAGATTACTTACTACCCAACCCAAGCTCACCTTGGGAATATTAATATTCGCAACAGAAGTTACGAACACACAAAATTATTTGGTGGTCTTGCACCTTCATGCATACTGCTACATACCAGCACAGTAAGCGTTGACTTAGTTAAAGTATTTTTTCAGGAATTGGACACTTTCCTGTTTCAGTACAAGTTGAGCTTTGAGAAGCAGGGAAATGATGAATGATAAGTGAGAGCCATACAAGTGAATGCAGAGGACGCAATGCGCTGGAAAGATTGAATGGCCGTTGCTCATTCTTACTTTCTTAAAGTTAATGTTGTATTTTTTTCTTGCTGGGAAATAACTTGCCACATTTCACAAAGCCATTCCTCGTCCATTCCCCCATTAAAAAAAACAATTCTTTGCCAGCTTTGACCCACATCTGGTCAGCCAGATATTCCACCTCCCAAATATGTTGAAGGAGAGACTTTGGAATATGTTGAGCACTTCCCATACCTTGGCAACCATCTCTCTCAAAAGGCCACCATTGATGAGCAGATCCAACACTGGATCAGCTGCGCCAGCTCAGCCTTCTACAAACTATGGCAGTGAGTATTTGACAACAAAGAAGTCCTAGTGTACAGAGCAGTTGCTGTCACCACACTCCTGCACTGTATCAGTGACAGATAAGAATGTGCCTCCGCCGCATCCTCTGGATTCAATGGGAGGACCGTCGAACAAACACGAGTGTCTTTCTTGAAGCCAGCTCCACAAGCATTCAGGCAAAACTCCAGCAAAACCAACTGCGAAGGCCTGGACACTGTCCAGATGGCCGAAAACTCTCTCCCCCGCCAGGTCCTGTTTTCTCAACTCTCAAATGGCCTTTGTTCCAGGGAGGACAAAGAAAACGCTTCAAAGACACTCTGAAGCTCTCTTTGATGCGTGGCAGCATTGGCATTGATGACTGGGAGGAGGTTGCTACCTATCGTTCAACATGGCAACAACTTATCCATCAAGCTGCATCCAGCTTTGAGTCCAAACACCCTAATGATGAGGCAGAGTGGCAGCAGAGAAGGAAAGAAAAGGAAGCAAATCCTGAACTCCAGGTCCCACTACCTCATGGGACATCCTGCCCCATCTGCCCAATGATCTGTGAGTGGAGAATCAGCCTGTTCCATCACCTGAAGACCCATGGCAGAAACTAGTGACCTTGAGTAAACGTTATCCTCGAATCAAGGGACAGCAGACAACGACAATGACAATTTTTTTTCACACTGGGAAATAATTTTTCACATTTCACAAAGCCATTCCTCCCCCATTCCCCTGTAAAACAAAAATCAATTCTTTGCAGGCTTTGGCCCACAACTTCATCTTCTCAAGAGGATATTTTATGGATTTAACACATTTCACTATCAAATCTAAAAAAAATGGTGTAAAATAAATGCAGTGTTCTTGTGATGAGTGACGTCAGTCCACTATGAAGTCATCAGATTTGGAACTTCTTTTAAACCATTTGCAGAAACGCTTCCGTGAAAATATTTTTCTCAGTTGTTGTCATTTTACTAGTCTGGAGTGAGTGAATATTTCAAAGACGGTCCTCTCCTGTTAAAGAGTTTATGACATACACAAAAACTGATGGACTTTTTCTTGACTTTTCAGGCCATTTATTTTTGTGGCATATTGAAAAATCTGTTGATGGCTGTTCTGACAAGCATGATTTTTTAAATCAGTCAAATCAAGTATGTCTCATTTTTCATACCAAGTGAAAAGGCTGCTGATTCTCCGAGGAAAACAATTGCTGAAACCCGTGGGCGTAAAAATCCCTTTCTGATTTTCTTACAGGACGCTTTATGTAATATACGACTCGAAGAAAGTAATTACAGGTTATACACTAGACACCTGAATCCAGCAATGGATGACCAAATTGATATTTTCCTTTTAGCTGCTCTGAAATGTGTTGAGATAGAGGTAGTTTTGTTTTAAGGTTATTGAACAAAATGGGTTATAGTAAAAGATAAATGAACACCACCTCGGATTGAAAGCTTTACTGCCACTCCATTGTTCCCTGTTACTAGAAGTACATAAGAACAGCATAGATAAAGCTAAATTCTGTTGATTTTCACCTTTGTTCTAATGGAAATGCTAGTAAATGCATGTTTTTTTTGGAGGGAGTGGTACTCATTTTTTACAACTGCAGCATGCAGGAAGATTGCATAAAACTATTCAAATTCCAAATTGAAAAGAAATGAAAACTAAGATTCCTTTAGCTGGCCCTAGGTGTCCTTGGTGCACCTAGCCTGTTCATAAGACCTGATTTTGTGTTTTGTTACGACCGAGGTGGGAGGAGTGCACTGTTAACTCAGTCCCACTTCTCCACAGGTCACAGCATATCAATACATTTTCTCACTTACTGAAACAGCCAGTTAAATACTCTATTTGTCCCGAGAATAAAGCACACCAACCAGGTTTCTTTAATAAACAACAAAAATTATCAATTTATTATAAAACCAAGTTTTAACTAATAATGAAGTAAATATATATGCAAATTGAGATATTAAAGCTTTTTTTCCCCCCTAGCCCTCACGCACACACACATGCATCCAAAAACTGGTTAACTGGGAAAAAATGGATTTTTGTTTATAGTTGTTATAAAGAAATAGAAGGAATAAAGAAGAAACTTAGACTGCAATGATCTGGAAGGGTCCTTTGGTTTGGCGAGGTGTCCCAAAGTCGAATAGTTGGATGCCACTTGAAGTCTTTCCAGGCGAGGTTGTTGAACAGTCTGTGTTGGGTAGGCATTCAAAGAAATTCAACTGCAGAAGCTTCACATGGGTCTTGCATCAGGTGTGCAGCAACAGGTGTCAGTTTTCACCCACATTTAATGCAAAAGTCCTTTTAAAGATGCAAGGTTTCTGCAAATATTCAGGGTTTGTTCAAAAATGTAGGAGGCAACAGTACCACTTCATACAGGCTTTTACTTTTCACTAGCAAGGATTGTTCAAAGAGAGGTTCTTCTTCTGATCTCCTGGCAGATCCATTTGCAGATTGCAATGGCTTGCTTTTAGTCCAACAACCAGCATCTTTTAACAGTTCAAGGTGAAACAAAACATTTTTCAAGCAAGGTTAAGTGAGTGGGCAAAGACCTGGCAAATGGAGTTAATGTGGGAAAGTGTGAAATTGTCCACTTTGGCAGGAAGAATAAATAAGAAGCATATTATCTAAATGGTGAGAGACTGCGGAGCTCTAAGATGCAGAGGGATCTGAGTGTCCTAGTGCATGAATTGCAAAAGATTAGTATGCAGGTACAGCATGTAATTAGGAAATCTAGGAATGTTATTGTTTATTGCGAGTGGAATTGAATACAAAAGTAGGGAGGATATGCTTCAGCTCTACAGGGCATTGGTGAGACCACATCTGGAGTACTGTTACAATTTTGGTCTGCTTATTTAAGGAAGGATGTGAATGCGTTGGAGGCAGTACAGAGAAGGTTTACTAGCCTAATACCTGGAATGGGTGGGCTGTCTTATGAGGAAAGATCGGACAAGCTAAGCTTGTATCTGCTGGAATTTAGAAGAGTAAGAGGTGACTTAATTGAAACATATAAAATCTTGAGGGGTCTTGACAGGGTGGATGTGGAAAGGATGTTTCCCCTTGTGGGAGAATCTCGAACTAGGGGTCACTGTTTAAAAATAAGGGGACACCCATTTAAGACTGAGATGAGGAGACATTTTTTCTCAGACGGTCGTGAGTCTTTGGAATTCTCTTCCTCAAAAGGCAGTGGAAGCAGAGTCTTTGAATATTTTTAAGGCCGAGGTAGATAGATTCTTGTTAAGCAAGGAGGTGGAAGGTTATCATGGGTAGGTGGAAATGCGGAGTAATCAGTTCAGCCATCAACTTATTGAATGGCAGAGCAGGCTCGAGGGGTCGAGTGGCCTACTCCTGCTCTTAATTTGTATGTTCGTATGTCCCATGGCAATCATAAATTCTCTGTTGTCACAATAAAGGGTAGCTCTTAGGTCAAAACCCCTGTGGTTTCCTTGAAATTACCTGCTTTCCAGTATTTATTTACTGGTCAAAACCAGGAACCTCTTGTTGACCTTGCTTTTTTTTTTAAAGCTATCTCCAGATGTTTCAATGTCCATGAAATCTTTTTTTTCAGTTTTTAAAATTATAGATTCCAAGTTTTAACAAAAAATATGGACTCTCGTAACAGTCGGGAAAAACATTCAGTCATTATTTAAAAAGCAATAGGACATTTACACCACTTATGCTAACTACACAGGAAAGCTGCAATAAAAACAGAAAATGCTGGAGACACTCAGCAGGTCAGGCAGCATCTGTGGAGAGACACAGAGTTAATGTTTCAGATCTATGATCTTTCATCAAAATTGGAAGAAGTTAGATATTTGACAGTTTTGAAGAAAGCGCAGAGGCAGTGGGAGGATGGTTCCGAGGAGGAAAGAACAAAAGGATTGGTCTGTGATAGTGTGGAAGGCAGGAGTGATTAAATGACAAAAGGGAAGGTGGTGCAATGCAAACCGAAGTGGTAATGGTACAAGTAAAGAAACAAGTGATGGATCCAGAGGAAGTGTAAATGGTTACAGCAGAATTAACACCAGCACCTGCGGCTGAGAAAATGCGAACAGTTGTTATCACTTAAAGTTGTTGAACTCAATATTGAGGCCTAAAGGTTTTGACGTGCTTAATTTGTAAGATGAAGTGCTGTTCCTCGAACTTCCCTTGGAACAGTGTCGGAGGCTGAGGACAGAGAGGTCAAAGTGGGATTGAGAATTAAAATGACTAGCAACTGGAAACTGGGGGTCACACTTAGGAACTGAATGGAGGTGTTCAGCAAAGCCATCTCCCAATCTGCATTTGGTCTCCCCAATGTAGAGGAGACAGCATGGTGAGCAGGAAATACAATATACTAACTGGAACTTTTACAGATTAATTGCTGTTTCACCTGGAGGGAGTGTTTTGTGTCTTGGACAACAGTAAGGAAGGAGATGAAAAGGCGAGTGTTGGATCTGTTAATGCTGGTGCACCACTTAAACTAAACCTTACACCTTGCCCGTCTAAGAGCGAAGTCCAAAGTACGGAAAGTCCTCATCAGGGAACTCCTCTTTGCTGACGATGCTGCTTTAACATCTCATACTGAAGAGTGCCTGCAGAGACTCATCGACAGGTTTGCGGCTGCCTGCAATGAATTTGGCCTAACCATCAGCCTCAAGAAAACGAACATCATGGGGCAGGACGTCAGAAATGCTCCATCCATCAATATTGGCGACCACGCTCTGGAAGTGGTTCAAGAGTTCACCTACCTAGGCTCAACTATCACCAGTAACCTGTCTCTAGATGCAGAAATCAAAAAGCGCATGGGAAAGGCTTCCACTGCTATGTCCAGACTGGCCAAGAGAGTGTGGGAAAATGGCGCACTGACACGGAACACAAAAGTCCGAGTGTATCAAGCCTGTGTCCTCAGTACCTTGCTCTATGGCAGCGAGGCCTGGACAACATATGTCAGCCAAGAGCGACGTCTCAATTCATTCCATCTTCGCTGCCTCCGGAGAATACTTGGCATCAGGTGGCAGGACCGTATCTCCAACACAGCAGTCCTCGAGGCGGCCAGTATCCCCAGCTTATACACACTACTGAGTCAGCGGCGCTTGAGATGACTTGGCCATGTGAGCCGCATGGAAGATGGTAGGATCCCCAAAGACACATTGTACAGCGAGCTCACCACTGGTACCAGACCCACCAGCCGTCCATGTCTCTGCTTTAAAGACGTCTGCAAACGCGACATGAAGTCCTGTGACATTGATCACAAGTCGTGGGAGTCAGTTGCTACCGTTCGCCAGAACTGGCGGGCAGCCATAAAGGCGGGGCTAAAGTGTGGCGAGTCGAAGAGACTTAGCAGTTGGCAGGAAAAAAGACAAAAGCGCAAGGGGAGAGCCAAATGTGTAACAGCCCCGACAAACAAATTTTTCTGTAGCACCTGTGGAAGAGCCTGTCACTCTAGAATTGGCCTTTATAGCCACTCCAGGAGCTGCTCCACACACCACTGACCACCTCCAGGCACTTACCCATTGTCTCTCGAGATAAGGAGGCCAAAGAAAAAAAAAGACCCTAGAATATTAGTGTTATGGAGCAATGAAAGGGTGCTTGGGATCACCCAAGTGGAAATATTAGCAAGCATCCAGGGAACTCAGATTAATGTTCAAGTAGTCAATACAGTTGTAAACCATGAAAACTACTCGGAAGCCTATAACCTTTCTGACAAGATCTCTCGCAGCAGAATAAAGCAAATATACTTGTCAGTGCAATGCTAATAAGGAAATCACAAGCATTTAAAGGGTATGAACCTTGAAGGAAAAAGCCAAATTCTGTTTGTCTAACTTTGCGGAAGTACAAGAGATCCCCATGAGAATCAATAACAACTTGCAATTATGTAGCACCTTTAAAGTAGTAAAACATCCCAAGGCGCTTCACAGGAGCGTTATCAAACAAAATTTCCATCAAGCCAAAGAAGTAGACATTCAGACAAGTTAGAACATTACAGCGCAGTACAGGCCCTTCGGCCCTTGATGTTGCGCCGACCTGTGAAACCATCTGACCTACACTATTCCATTTTCATCCATATGTCTATCCAATGACCACTTAAATGCCCTTAAAGTTGGCGAGTCTACTACTGTTGCAGGCAGGGCGCTCCACGCCCCTACTACTCTCTGAGTAAAGAAACTACCTCTAACATCTGTCCTATATCTATCACCCCTCAACTAAAGCTATGTCCCCTTGTGTTTGCCATCACCATTCGAGGAAAAAGACTCTCACTATCCACCCTATCTAACCCTCTGATTATCTTATATGTCTCTATTAAGTCACCTCTCCTCCTCCTCCTCTCCAACGAAAACAACCTCAAGTCCCTCAGCCTTTCCTCGTAAGACCTTCCCTCCATACCGGGCAACATCCAAGTAAATCTCCTCTGCACCCTTTCCAAAGCTTCCACATCCTTCCTATAATGCGGTGACCAGAACTGCACGCAATACTCCAGGTGCGGTCTCACCAGAGTTTTGTACAGCTGCAGCATGACCTCATGGCTCCGAAACTCGATCCCCCTACTAATAAAAGCTAACACACCATATGCCTTCTTAACAGCCCTATTAAACTGGGTAGCAATCTTCAGGGATTTATGTACCTGGACACCAAGATCTCTCTGTTCATCTACACTACCAAGAATCTTCCCATTAGCCCAGTACTCTGCATTCCTGTTACTCCTTCCAAAGTGAATCACCTCACACTTTTCCGCATTAAATTCCATTTGCCATCTCTCAGCCCAGCTCTGCAGCCTATCTATGTCCCTCTGTACCCTACAACATCCTTCGGCACTATCCACAACTCCACCGACCTTCGTGTCATCCGCAAATTTACTAACCCACCCTTCTACACCCTCTTCCAGGTCATTTATAAAAATGACAAACAGCAGTGGCCCCAAAACAGATCCTTGCGGTACACCACTAGTAACTAAACTCCAGGATGAACATTTGCCATCAACCACCACCCTCTGTCTTCTTTCAGCTAGCCAATTTCTGATCCAAAGCTCTAAATCACCTTCAACCCCATACTTCCGTATTTTCTGCAATAGCCTACCGTGGGGAACCTTATCAAACGCCTTACTGAAATCCATATACACCACATCCACTGCTTTACCCTCATCCACCTGTTTGGTCACCTTCTCGAAAAACTCAATAAGGTTTGTGAGGCACCACCTACCCTTCACAAAACCGTGCTGACTATCGCTAATGAACTTATTCTTTTCAAGATGATTATAAATCCTGTCTCTTATAACCTTTTCCAACATTTTACCCACAACCGAAGTAAGCCTCACAGGTCTATAATTACCAGGGCTGTCTCTACTCCCCTTCTTGAACAAGGGGACAACATTTGCTATCCTCCAGTCTTCCGGCACTATTCCTGTCGACAATGACGACATAAAGATCAAGGACAAAGGCTCTGCAATCTCCTCCCTGGCTTCCCAGAGAATCCTAGGATAAATCCCATCTGGCCCAGGGGACTTATCTATTTTCACACTTTGCAAAATTGCTAACACCTCCTCCTTGTGAACCTCAATCCCATCTAGCCTAGTAGTCTCAATCTCAGTATTCTCCTCAACAACATTTTCTTTCTCTACTGTAAATACTGACGAAAAATATTCATTTAACGCTTCCCCTATCTCCTCTGATTCCACACACAACTTCCCACTACTATCCTTGATTGGCCCTAATCTAACTCTAGTCATTCTTTTATTCCTGATATACCTATCGAAAGCCTTAGGGTTTTCCTTGATCCTATCCGCCAATGACTTCTCGTGTCCTCTCCTTGCTCTTCTTAGCTCTCCCTTTAGATCCTTCCTGGCTAGCTTGTAACTCTCAAGCGCCCTAACTGAGCCTTCACGTCTCATCCTAACATAAGCCGCCTTCTTCCTTTTGACAAGCGCTTCAACTTCTTTAGTAAACCACGGCTCCCTCGCTTGACAACTTCCTCCCTGCCTGACAGGTACATACTTATCAAGGACACGCAGTAGCTGCTCCTTGAATAAGCTCCACAAGTGACTGAAAGCTCGCCACTTATTAATGGAAACAGTGCTCTGTGAGAGAAGGGTTGTGCATCATGCAAAGTACTCATAATGCAAAGGTATTACGTTAAAATAGAACCTTTCAAGTAAAACTTCTGCAAATACATTGTTGCAAGATAATATACTTTATAACTTACAGCTCAGGTCGTCTGAGTGGCAGAGCAATGCTCCTCTAATTCATGTGGTACTTCTGTCAGCTATTGGCTATCATTCTTCTGACTAGCTCTTGGTATCTTTCCTAGTCCTGGTCTCTGACTATGTTTAAAGAATTCATAACAGTTGGAATTCAGATTGAATCAAGGAGATTGATGATATTTATTCCCTCCCTTCAGTATTGTCCCCCTTTGGACATTTCTCACAAATATCTCAAGTTGGTAGTCAGATTTTTCTTCAGTCATCTTCAACTGAAAAACATATAAATTGTGATACTGTCATTATTGTTTATTTGGTTATATGCTGGCATACAAAATGCATTCTTGTATGTGCCCCTGGCTTTAGTCATTACCAATATTATTTTTTGATTTCATGTCACGTTGCTTTGAAAAATACTCTTCTGAAAAGTGCCAACTCAGGCCTGCTTTTTAGAAGTGGACATGAAGTGATTTATGATCTTAACCCCTTATAGGGACTAAACCAAATCAAGCGTTCATCTCTATGAGTCTCCTTTAATTCAGTTCAAACTAGACAGATTCCTACGGATGCTTGTTTGGATCTGAAGAACTGGACTAGTCTTCCCTCAAGAAAGAAAACTAACAGAGAATATTACTATCTTTCGGATAGCCTGTTTTTTAAAATAATTATAGCCAAGTCATAAATATCCCAGCTATTTTAGGGTCTGGGAAACTCTCTTCAATAGGTATCTCCCACTTAAGGAGAGACAGAGAGGGGTTTCTTGTCGTTGTATACAGAATGCTACATGAGCCGATTTATTAACTTTTATGTATTTATTAAAGAATTGAACATGCAATACACTTTAAGTGGCTAAGTATACTACAATATCAAAGATTACTAATAGATGTAAAACATAATCCTATTTCTAAAATAGAATCCAAAAGTTTAACCTTGATAATGTTACAGCAAAATATCTTAGAATATCCATCAAAATTTTAAGTAAACTTTTACCTTGAATTCCCCGGGTAAGCCTTCCTGCTCAACAAGACAAAACATTCTCAGTTAAGAGCAGAATTCTCATCATGCAGTCAGGTTGAGAAACATTGATGAGGACTTCAATACTTCTGGGTTTTTTTAACTCATGGTTATACTGTTTTTAATCTATCATCTCACCTTTTAGTAGGTGTTACCTTTCTGTGTGTGCTTTCCTGCTTTTGATATCCATATATGGTAATATCATTAGCTACCATTCCCACTTAATTTATTTGCCGGAAATTCCCTTCTCTTGAAGTTGAGCGTTTATCTGGTCAAAATGTTTGTAATTGGGCTTACTTGGCATCTGTTTTTGTAAGTACTATTTCATTTTGTAATTTACCATCTGTAATTGTCTTTTTATGGTACCTTGTACTATCCCCTTGAGTCAGTCTGTCTATATCACTAACACTATCAACTAATTAAGTTTATAGTTATCAGTGCTGACCTCACATAGGATGTCTTGGTGTGTATCATCTTGTAGCAGAGACCTAGGAATTGATTTTTTTTTTTACTTAAAAGGTGTTTCTGGTTCACATTCTATTGTAACAGGGATGTTTATAGATTTTTAACTCTGCCCTTAAAAGGGGATTTCAGTGAGTCCTGACCATTTATTCAATCTTTAATTCTGTAAGGTATAATGTATTAATTATATCTAAATTCTAGCTAATTAAGCCTATCATACCTATGTTTCATCTTAGATAAATGAGCTTGGTAGCAAGAGGTCCTGTCTGCAAATAACTACTTTCGGTTGGTCTGGGCAGGAAAAATACATGCGCCCTTTCCCTAATGGGAGATTCAGCAGATTTCCGGAGAGGAAAGTCTACCCTTTAATCTTTGTGTTACTGTGTCCTCCCTGCATGGAGGAGATCTCTCCCCCGCCACCACCCACCCCCCGGCCGCTGGTAAGACAGCAGCGGCAGCAAGTAGAGGCCCTTAATTGGCCATTAGGTCACTTAAGGACCTCAATTGGACTCTGGTGGGAAGACCGTCATCAGCCTAACTCACCCCTGGGAAGATCGTGAGGCGTGGGGCCCTCTGCCCCTCACCTCCCCATCACCTGTCACAGTACGCCATGCCCTCCTGCCTCTGACCCCACCTCGGGGCCACACAAAATCCCGACCCATGTTTCTAACACATGATGGCATCTAATAGTGACAGATCTGTAAATTTTTGGCATTAGTTGCACTCAGAATTCACTTTATTATAATGCTATTACAATACTTTGTATTAACACCATTCTTCTTGTTCCATAACATACAGAATTTGTTTTGCATTGTTGAAGTTGCCACTCCTGAACACTGGCACCGTAGGATGAGACATTTGAGCTTCAATGAAGTATATATAACCGTGGATATTCTTTTGTCTTTTTTTTGCCATGGCCAATATCAAAACTGAATCCTTTTGTAAACTTGCCAAATAAATTTAAACACATTCCAAATGAAGTGTAAAACATTTTCATTGTTTATGTTATCAAGCAGCACAGTTTTACTTGGAGTGGTTCCCAACAATTAATCTCTGTTTCTGCTTCCCAGGTTTGTCGTGTGGCCTATGAGATAATGCAGACGTTACACCCAGATGCTTCAGCCAATTTCCGTTCTCTGGATGACATCTATTACTTTGGTGGGCAGAATGCACACAATCAGATTGCAATTTACCCCCACAAACCACAGAATGCAGAAGAAATTGTTTTGGAACCTGGAGATCTGATTGGAGTAGCTGGCAACCACTGGGATGGTTATTCTAAAGGTGTCAATAGAAAAAGTGGGCAAACAGGCCTGTACCTATCTTATAAAGTGAAGGAAAACATTGAAACCATTAAGTACCCAACCTACCCAGAGGCTGACGATGAGAAGCCACAGTAGCTACAAAGACACTCCACAGCCTCAGTGAATGTATCTTGCCATAAATCTGAATCCAGCCAACTTTTATTTTCTGGAAACGTTATGGTCTCTGCAGATGCATCTGTCTCCCTCCATCGTCCTGCTGTTGATCGTGTTTGGTTGTCTGCCATTAATTCACTGTCATCCTCAGTGATTGACACTGCCCCGTTGTGCAGGTTAGAGCATGAGCAAATGTGTGTTCAATCATGGTGCCTAACACTCTTCAACCTCTAACCTTCCGGGAGAACCATGCCCAGCATTAGTACTGAGGTGTATTTGAACTCTTACCTTGAAGCAAAGAGGTTGAACTTATCAAACTCGAGATTTGATCACAAACTCCTAGTCCATTCCACAGCCCGTTCTAAAGATCTTTTTCTCGAGAAGTGATGAGTTTTTCCTTTCCAAGGGTAGACAAAGAGTCTGAATAATCAAGTGCACATCCTCATTTCACAGTTTTTTGTAAAAACAAAATCATGGACAGAAACTTTAATACATAATGTTTCCAGACATTGTCTTTGATAACAAAAATAAATAAATCGAAATGAAACCAGTTAAGCCCGTGTTTTACATCTTTGTTGATGGTATGGTTAGGAGTAGGGTGGTGATCAACTGTAATATTAGGCTGCAAAACATGTGACCGTTTTGATCTCCAATATTTCAGCTGCTTAGTTTTCTCAAACTGTATGTCCCCCAGCTCAACTATTAAAACCAGTGACAAAATAAATAATAGTGTTGAGGTTATTAAGTCCAGCATTCTGCAACATCTGATCTCAAGTAAAGGATGCTTTTTAAATATATTTTTAAAATTCAACGTGAAATGTAAAACAATCTTATGTTGAATCGTTTTATGGTCAACTTAAATGACAACGCTTTTTTGGATTTCAGCAGTAGGGTTGTAATTCCTTCAGTGCCCTTTGTGTTTTCTGGGAAAACTTATGATTAAAGAGGATGCACAATTGAGCATCAAAATCTGTTATGCTGAAGCTGCTGCCTGCTTGTAAGGATACAGTTTAACTGGTTCTGGTTGTATGCCACTACTTCTCTCAAGTAACCATTCCTTATGTTTGAGCCTTGACAATGAGTGTTCGCTCGTTCAGCATTGTCCAATACGCCCGCCACATGTGGTGAATCAGCCACAGTCATGTGAATTGATGCTGTTCATTTTTAGAGCCATGCAGTACTGAGTTGTGTTAAAGTTGCAGTGGTGGGTATGAGTATGTGTGTTACTCACTATACCGTGATTTGTCTTCTGTCCCAAATTGAGCAAGGAAGAATCAACCACGTTGCTCTTCGACAGGAGTCACATATTGGTCAGACCATGACTATGTTTATCAGAAGATAGTTCAGTTGTCGGGTTTCTAGTGACCTGGACAGTAGTCCGATTGCTCTCAAACTTTTCTTGAGGAATCTAATGACACAAGGGATGCTAACTGAAGAGCTTGGTTTGGTTTAGCTGGAAGTTGGCAGTTTTCACAAAAGAGTTGAGGTGCATGAGCGATATACAGCACTGCATGCCCACCAATGAGGATTGAAATGTCCAATTTTGGCAAGCTGGGGCGGCACAGTGACATTGAAATGTGTTCAGCCTTCATCTTAATAGATTTGTTGAAACGAGTGATTGAAAGGAATAGGACACTATTTGTCTAAAAGGAGAGAATACAGGAGGTTGGCCGTGAGCTACAGGTCTTTTAAAGTCAGAGTACCGAAGCCAATATGTAGAGTTTTGTCAATTCTTTTCCCTCCCCAAGTTTCCTAATATATCAATTGTGATAAAATAGAGACAGTTTACTCTCAAAGAATTTTTTTTTTAATTAACTAGAGCCCACTGTCAGAAAAATAGAACACTTCAGGTAACAGATTGTCACCACCCTTCGATCACCGTCAAGCCCAATCCTGTCTATACCTGTAGTATTCCAGCAAGGGTCACTGGATAATGATCAAGAACAGGAACCCTGGATGATATTTCCCTCCCTAGCCCATGGCAGCTGATGTCAATTGTTCAACTCCTAGCTCTGCCCTGGCTGAGGTCAGCAAAGTCAGCATAGGCTGGGGTCAAATCCAGAGCTTTCTTGTTGTATTTGGTTTAATTTCTCACTGTCCTAACTATCTGGGCCATTTGGAGACGTTTGAAACTTCTCTTTATGTAATCCATACAGACAATCCATGGTATTGCTCACAGGCAATCGGATGATGCATTGTTTTATAATGAAAAGATCATATGTAGTTCTGCTACTGTGAACCAGTTTATGTTCACCTGCACTTTCATAACCACAAGTTCCAACTCCTCTAACTAAGCACAATGTGAGATCAACAGACATTCAGTTACCCTTTGATGCAGAAAGGTTGAAGATTGGAAGATGCTTTTGCATTTCCAGCTCCAGGTCAAAGCAAAAGGAAACAACAAACTGATTGTTTAAAAAAATTATTGGACACTTTTGACACTTTGAATTGATGGATACTCTCCAAATATTTATATTTGTTATAGATCTTCTGCGGAGTTGCTCATAGTAAGTCATGGTAAGGATATGCTGTTTATGCTATAGAATATGTAATATAGTAGCAGAGCTATAGATTGCAGTCATTGAGTAAGTCCAGTTGCATATTTTGTTCAGTATTGTAATGTTGTGATACTTTTGTGTTTGAATTCTATGCCAATGTGCATATAGACTCTTATAGCACAGAAGGAGGCCATTCAGCCCATTGTGCCTGTGCTGCCTCTTTGAAAGAGCTATCCAATTAGTTCCACACTTCTGCTCATCCCCATAGCTCTGCAATTTTTTTCCCCTTTCAAGTATACAAGTGTATATCCTATTCCTTTTTGAAAATACTATTGAATCTGCTTTCCCCACCCTTTCAGTGCATTCCAGATCACAACAACTCACTGAGTATTTTTTTCCCCTCTGGCTCTTCTGCCACTTCTCTAAAAAAAAAAAAAATCTGTATCCTCCAGTCACTAACCCTTCGGCCATGGATTTCTTCTTATTTTTCTCTTATCAAAACCCTTCGTACTTTGAACGCCTCTAGTAAATGTCCCCTTAACCTTCTCTGATCTAAGGAAAACAATCCCACTATCGCTAGTCTCTCTATATAACTGAAGTCCCACATCCCTGGTACCATTCTAGAAAATCTCCTCTGCATCCTCTCCAAGGCCTTGACATCCTTCCTAGAGTGTGGTGCCCAGAATTGGATACAATACTCCAGCTGAGGCCTAACCAATGATTTATAAAAGTTTAGCATAACTTCCTTGCTTATGTACTCTATGCCTCTATTTATAAAGCCAAAAATCCCATATGCTTTATTAACCATCTCTGTATTATACCAATGTATTTTTATGAACCTACGAATTAGGAGCAGGAATAGGCCACTCGACCGCTCGAGCCTGCTCCACCATTCAATAAGTTCATGGTTGAACTGATTACTCCACATTTCCACCTACCCCCGATAACCTTCCAACCCCTTGTTGATCAAGAATCTATCTACGTCTGCCTTAAAAATATTCAAGGACTCTGCTTCCACTACCTTTCGAGGAAGAGAATTCCTAAGACTCACGACCCTCTGAGAGAAAAAAATTCTCCTCATCTCTGTCTTAAATGGGTGACCCCTTATTTTTAAACAGTGACCCCTAGTTTCCACAAGGGAAAACATCCTTTCCACATCCACCCTGTCAAGACCCCTCAGGATCTTATATGTTTCAATCAAGTCGCCTCTTACTGTTCTAAATTCCAGCGGATACAAGCTTAGCCTGTCCAGTCTTTCCTCGTATGACAGGCCAACCATTCCAGGTATTAGTCTAGTAAACCTTCTGTATGTAAATCCCCAGGTCTTTCTGTTCTTGTATTCATTCCCTTTAAAATGGTGCCATTTAGTTTCTATTGCCTCTCCTCATTCACCCTTCAAAATGCATCACTTCGCACTTCTCTACATTAAATCCATCTGCCATGTGTCTGTCTATTTCACCAGTCTGTTTATGTCTTCTTGCAGTCTGCTAGTATCCTCTCACTGTTTACTCCTTTTCTGAGTTGTGTGGATATCTCTGGAAACAGTAAATCCACGGCCTTTATTGCAGTTGATGTTTGTTTAGTTATGTAGTTAATTTTGTCTTAACATATTTTAAATGCTCAGCTTGAAGAGTAAGATGGTGATGAAGATGGTCCATATTGCATGTGGGAAGACGGTAAGAACTGTGTACAATTGTACTGGACATTTAGTGTCATCTGTGAATTGGTGGTGCTGAGAGAGAGCAACCCTGGGAATGGAGGTCACGAGGTGCAGAGAACTGGGGTTTGTAAGAATCTAGGATAACAGGAGAGGGGTTGCTGAATATGAGAACACTATGAAGATAGTGAGGTGGACGAGGAAGGGATACAAAGGTCTGGTAAGAATAGGAGAGGGCTATTAGAATATTGTGGGATTTGGAGAACCCTTTCTTTGGGAAGAATGGAATAGGTTCAAAAGTATTTTGAGGATGCTGTGTTGACAGTAGTGGTGGGACAGTATGAGATGCTGGTGTGGGAAGTATAGGGAAAGAGGATTGCTGAGTGTAGGGAGAGCAGTCTGATATAACTTGATATAACTACAGTAGTGTAGTTTTCTACATTACAAGGTCTCTCATCATTTTGGGTTTTTAATTGGGATTTTCAACTCTCCCAGGAGATTACATGGTTTTGAGCAATTGGGGAATTTGATGCTCTAGGAATCACAACAATGTAGGGCAGCCTAGATGGACCACTAGGTTATTTCCTGTCCCTTCTTGTCCTTTATTATTGTATGCCCATATGCACTGTGGGTGATAAATGCTTGCAGTGATCTCCCAAGCAGGCTAATGGATCCAAAAAACATTGGTGTTATTGAAAATGTGTGGTCTTTTCTCATCTTTGTATTGTATGTCTATCTCACAGGAATAATTTGTTTATTGCCTTTTATTCAAGTAAGGTAACAGAGTACTGACATGATTCAAAGAGCTTGCACTAGCTAGGCCTACTAACAAATGTCTCTGAACAATTATTAACAGCCTATCATTTCAATAAATCTCTAAATATTAGCTACAATAAAATTTCAAAACTCTAACAGTTAAATAAAGGTTAAAATGTAGCATAAAGCACCGATAAAGAATACTCTGTTCAAACATAACCTTGCACAAGCCATTGTAAAAGCCACCATGGAGACGTGTGTTCTTGATTCTGCCCCTTGTGTTAATAATCCAACAGTAAACTCAACAAAAACAACAGGTTGCTGTTATAAAGAAGCTTTAATGTTGTAAGAATTCCCAAGATGTTTCACAAGAGCACAATCAAACTAAATTTGACACTGAGCTAAAGGAGGAGATATTAAGCAGATGCCCAAAAGCTTAGTCAAAGAGGCAGCTTTTAAGGAGGGTCTTAAAGGTGAAGAGAGAGGTTTAGGGAGGGAATTACAGAACTTAGGGCATGGTCACCAATGGTGGAGGTGAAGGAAGTTGGGAATGCAGTAGAGGCTGGAGTTGGAGGAATGCAGAATTCTCAGAGTTGTAGGGCTGGAAGAGGTTATAGAGAAAGAGAAGGGCAGTGGAGAGATTTGAACACAAGAATGATCATTTAAAATGGAGGTGTTCAGAGACCAGGAGCCAATGTAGGTCAATGAGCAAAGAGGTGAATAGAACTGAGTGCAAGTTAGGATTATGGATGCAGAGTTTTTGATAAGCTTAAGTTTATGGAAGGCAGAAGATAGGAGGTTGGCCAAGAAAGCATTGGAATAGTTGAGTGTGGAGGTAACAAAAGCATAGATAGAGGTTTCAGCAGAAGATTGGGTGAGGCAGGGGCGGAGACAGGAAATGTTGTGGAGGTGGAAGTAGGTAGTGTTAATGATGGAACGTATATGTGGTCAGAAGTTCATCTCGGGGTCAAATATGGCACCAAGTTTATGAACAATTTGGTTCAGCCTCAGACAATGAAAGATAATGACTTTCATCTTCCAAATGTTTAATTGGAGGAAATTTCAGCTCCTCCAGGACTGGATTTTGGATAAGCAGACTGACAACACAGAGGCAGCAGAGGAGTCAAGAAAGGTAGTGGTGAGATAGACCTGGGTATCATCAGAGTACATGTGAATCCTGACATACTTTTGGACTATTTTGCTGAGAGGCAACATGTAGATGAAAAAAGGAGGATAGATCTCCGGAGGACTCTGGAGGTAATGGTGCAGGGCTTGCTACAACTTCTCTTGCTACAACTGGATAGGTGATTGTGGAACCAGCTGAGGGCAGAGAGAAGCATTGGAGACTTGGGAGACGCCTGTACTTTCAAGGGCTTTGAAGAGGAAATGGGCGGTCCAAGATGGAGCAATAGTTTGCAAGGACAGAGAGGTCAAGGGTGAGTTTTTGAGGAGGGGGAAGATGATGGCAGATTTTAAAGTGGAAACATTATCTGAGGAGCAGCAACAACAACTTGCATTTATATAGCACCTTTAACTTAGTAAAATATCTAAAAGTGCTTCCCAGGAGCGTTATCAGGCAAACTTTAACACTTAGCCACATAAGAAGATATCAGGTCAGGTGACCAAAAGCTTCATCAAAGAGGTAGGTTTCAAGTATTTAATCAGTATTACAAATTTTGGGTGTGCAGTAGACATTCTCCTGCATTCAGTATCACCAGCCATTCCTGCAAATAGGTTTAGCTTTGCCTCGGATCAGGAATTTTCTTTACTGCTGAATATTTAGACATACAATACAACAGCAGTAGCAACATCATGCATTTATATAGAACCTTTAACAAAACATCCCAGGGTGCTTCACAAGAGAGTTATCAACAAAATTTGACACCGAACCACATGAAGAGATGTTAGGATAGGTGGCCACAACCTTGGTCAAAGAGGTAGGTTTTAAGGAATGACATAAAGGAGGAGAGAGTGTGACAGAGGCGGACAGGTTTAGGAAGAGAATTCCAGAGCTTTGGGCCTTGGCAGCCAAAGGCATAGGCGCTAATGGTGGAATGAAGAAAATCGGGGCTGTGCAAAAGGCCAGAATTGAAAGGGCACAGAGATCTCAGAGGGTTGTAGGGATACACAGATAGGGAGGGACTTGAAAACAAAGATGAGAATTTTAAAATCAAGGCGTTGCCGCACGGGGCGTCAATGTAGGTCAGCAAGCACAGGGGTGTGCACACTCGGATAAGGTGAACCAGGGTCCGTAACAATGAGAACCTTTGTTGCTTGTACTGGATACTATAATCCTATGTACCCCCATGTGCATTCCTGCTGACTTTTGGGAAACAGTTTCATAATCACTCCAGTGAGTGAGATGTGGTGTACCACAGGGAAATGGTGCTGGGACCCTTGCTGTTTGTAGTGTACATTAATGATTTTGATGTGAATATAGGAGGTATGATCACTAAGTTCGCAGATGACACAAACATTGGTGGTGTTGTAAATAGTGAGGAGGAAAGCCTTAGATTACAGGATGATATAGATGGGCTGGTAAGATGGGCAGAGCAGTGGCAAATGGAATTTAATCCTGAGAAGTATGAGGTGATGCATTTTGGGAGGACTAACAAGGCAAGGGAATATACAATGGATGGTAGGACCCTAGGAAGACAGAGAGTCAGAGGGACCTTGGTGTACTTGTCCATAGATCACTGATCACAGCATCACAGGTAGATAAGGTGGTTAGGATATATGGGATATTTGCCTTTATTAGCCGAGGCATAGAATATAAGAGGAGGGAGGTTATGATGGAGCTGTATAAAACGCTAGTTAGGCCACAGCTGGAGTACTGTGTACAGTTCTGGTCGCCACACTATAGGAAAGATGTGATTGCACTGAAGAGGATGCAGAGGATATTCACCATGGTGTTGCTTGAGCTGCAGCATTTCAGCTATGAAGAGAGACTTGAGTGGGCTACGGTTGATTTCATTAGAGCAGAGAAGGCTGAGGGGAGACCTAATAGAGGTATACAAAATTATGAGGGGCATAGATAAAGTAGATAGGAAGAAGCTTTTTCCCTTAGCGGAGGTGTGACTAACCAGGGGGCATAGATTTAAGGTAAGGGGCAGGAGGTTTAGAGGGGATTTGAGGAAAAATGTTTTCACCGAGAGGGTGGTTGGAATCTGGAACACACTGCCTGAAGGGGTGGTAGAGGCAGGAACCCTCACAACATTTAAGAAGTATTTAGATGAGCACTTGATACACCATCGCATATAAGGCTACGGACCAAGTGCTGGAAAATGGGATTAGAATAGACAGGTGCTTGATGGCCGGCACAGACACAATGGGCTGAAGGGCCTGTTTCTGTGCTGTATAACTCTATGACTTTACGACTCTCTAATTGTGAACCAAGAAACTGCTTTATTTTAAAGGTAGTAAGAGACAAGCATTACCAAACTATTTCATAATCCTGGCACAGTGGCGCAGTGGTTAGCACCGCAGCCTCACAACTCCAGCGACCCGGGTTCAATTCTGGGGACTGCCTGTGTGGAGTTTGCAAGTTCTCCCTGTGTCTGCGTGGGTATCCTCCGGTTGCTCCGGTTTCCTCCCACATGCCAAAGACTTGCAGGTTGATAGGTAAATTGGCCATTATAAATTGCCCCCAGTATAGGTAGGTGGTAGGGAAATATAGGGACAGGTGGGGATGTGGTAGTAATGTGGAATTAGTGTAGGATTAGTATAAATGGGTGGTTGATGGTCGGCACAGACTCGGTGGGCCGAAGGGCCTGTTTCAGTGCTGTATCTCTAAACTAAGCTAAACATAACAGAAAATAACAAAATGTACTTAACTATCCCTGTTAAATTCATTTTACAAACTAATCAATCCGTGAAAGATGCCTGCCCTAACCTTAGGGTGAGAGTTCCCTCCCTCTGTGAATGATTCCACTCCCGACATCTGCAAACTACCACCTTCTCCATCTCGACACAAAAACCAAAGATGTGACCTCTGACCCTCCCCCAGCTCTCTGTCAGGATTGTTTAGATGAGCTGCCAAACAAATTGACAATCATGCTCTGAATTATGGTTTCCTTGTTAGCTACCTACAGCTAAGCTCATGTGAATGAATGACACAATTTCAATATTTTATGTGTTCGAATATATTAACAAATACCATTGTCGCAATCCGATATGATGGGCTGAATTTTATTCGGCCGTGCAGTGAGACATTTTGACAGCTGTGTAGCAGGTACTGGGGCCCTATTTAAAGCACCCCAGCACCTGCTTCCTGACAGCTATCAAAGAAATACTGACCTGACTGCTGAAGAGTGGGCTGCTGTCAATCTGGCAGCAAAGCAGAAAGTGCTGCAGAAACTCAGCAGGTCAAGCAGCATCTGTGGAGAGAGAAGCAGAGTTAACTTGCCCAAGTTCACAGACCTGAAAGTTAACTCTGCTTCTTTCTCCACAGATGCTGCCTGATCTACTGAGTTACCCCAGCACTTTCTGCTTTGCTGCCACATACTTACCCTGCTGTGTCCCAGTGTCCTATGAAGTTGCGATCCTCTTCTTCCACTCGAGTGTAACATTCCTTCTTGTAGGCGTGCCACAGCTGGGTGAATAATCTTAATTTTGCACATTCCAGGACGTGAGACTTAAATACAATATTAAAGGCAAATACACAACAGAAATAAAACCGTAATTGAAGAATAATTACCTACTATGAGCATCTAATTATCTGACTGTGAAAAGCCGCAGACAATTATGCATTTGGAATCTGTATTCTTTTCTCTGCTAACTGTTATGTGAAAATACGTGTAACGGCAATTATACGATCTTTGTTAAAAAAAAACAGGAAAATATGTCATATTCTACCTGCATTGCCAACTGGAGATATTACACCAATAAATATGGTCAGCTGCTGCAGAAGCAAAGTGTTTGTGAACATGTGTCGATGTGTAATAGTTGAAAAACCATGACAGCAGCACAGATTTCCCCATCAGTCCTGCATTGGTTTTCAAACATGTGCAACCAGAAATTAGAACAGTTACAAGGTGGAGTCACCTTTGCATTTAAAGGACCACATCAAAAGCCGAGAATGGCAGAGGGGTGCGCTAGGGTGGCCTCACAGTTCAGCGATGCCTCCCTGCTCACTCTGCTCCAAGCTGTGTGGGCAAATCGGGAGGTCCTTTTCACCAGCGACAGTAAGAAGAGGCCCTCCCACCTGAACAAGACAGTTTGACTGGAGATGGCAGAGGAGTTGATTAGCCGTGGGACCATCCGCCGCCGTCAAAGGGTCCAATGCTGGAAGAGGATGAACAAGCACTTCAGCCAGCCAGCCTCGTGTACAGGGTATGAGCGCCAAAGTCATCCACAGCCAAAGGGCAATCAGATCAGCAGCCTTCTTCCAGTCAGGTTGCTAGCACAGAGGTTGCACCAAGAAGGGGCAACTTTTCCGTTTACAGAGAACACACTGGCACAAATGAGAATGCACGGGTGTCACAGCGATGTAAATACGTCTTTCACTAAATGTTCCTCATCAACAGGTGTGTCCTTTTCTCTGTGTGAATGTGTGTGCCATCATGTAGTGCCAATGTCACATCCCTTTGCACCGTTGGCCCTTCAGGAGAGCCAACGTATGCAATAATATCATTGCCATGCCACCATTACTCATGAGCGTCTCCACAGATGCAGTGACATGGGTAGTCGCTCAGTCAGCTGCTGCCTCTAATGGTTTGCACAGCGATGCTGCAGATGTGGACTGGTGCACAGCAGATGAGCGAGTGAGAGGTATGGCTTGCAGAGCTCATGTCAGTTCCTATGGAGCAGACAGCCTTTGTCTGATAAGCCACTTCCATACATCCTTAGCTCACTGCTAGCCCTGCGTGCAGAGCCTGGGTGCCATCTGGCCTCCCATGCGTCTTTCATGTTGTAGGTCCTCAGCGTACTCATGGTCCGATGAGGAATCCTGTTGACGTCTTATTGAAATCAATGAAAATAAGAATCAGATGAGATGTAGAACGGGCTTCCGACTTGCTGTCACTCATTTTACGCTATCGGTCAATGCCAAGGTCTTCCCCCAATGTCATTCAGATTTAACCACCTTATGTGTTGAATTTCAGCAACATCTTAACCTAGCCTGAATATTTTTCATACGTCAGTCAGTCAAAAATCTCAAAACTCAAATCTCAGTAATGTAAATCAAATAGACATGAGCTGAAAACAAATGCACCGTAATAGTTCAGTAGCTTATTTAATTAGGAAGTCTCATTCTTTGTGGTACCTTTCAGGACAAATGGATTAGTGGATGCTAAATTTACATAGAATTTAATAGAACATACAGTACAGAAACAGGCCATTCAGCCCAACCAGCCCATTCTGGCACTTACGATCCTCTCGTGGCTTCTCCCATCCTTCCTCATCTAACTTCATCAGCCTAACCCTCTATTTCCTTCTCCCTCACATGTTTATCTAGCTTGCCATTAAATGCATCTATGCTATCTGCCTCAACTACTCTCTACGGTAGCGAGTTCCACATTTCCACTACTCTCAGGGTAAAGAGGTTTCTTCTGAATTCCCTCCTCAATTTCTTGATCACTACCTTATATTGAGTCTCCAGTTATACTCTTCCCCACAAGTGGAAATTCTCCGTGTCTGTCAAACCTTTGCGAATTTTAACGACCTCAATTAAGTCACCCATCAGCCTTCTCTTTTCAAGAGAAAAGAGACAGCCTGTTCATCCATTCTTGATAGGTATAACCTTGCAGTTCTGGTATCATCCTTGCAGATCTTTTTTGTAACCTCTCCAGTGCCTCTGTAGCCAGTTATGATATGGTATTCAGACCTATGCACAGTACTTCAGATTAAAAGGAAAGAAAATGCTGGACTCAGCAGGTCTGACAGCATGGGCTGGATATTAAGGAGCCCTCGACGTCAGGATCCATGCCGGCGGGGGCATGAAGATGGCTCCGGATGAGGCCCGTCATGGAGCCCGACGCCGGCAGGGCCCAGCCCGATCCAGCGGCAGTGGCGCGGCTCCATGGCGGCCTCCCCACCCCTGGGCAATGGGACCATAATTTGAATATTTACATCAATTAAAATAATTAAACCTACCTCACCTCCTGATGTCCCGGCGGCCGGCACTCCCGCGCCTTTAGATCCCCGGGGAAATGAGACGCAACACTGGTGGGGAGGTAAATTTATCTGTGTGGGAGGGGGCGGTGGGAACAGGGTCAAATTCACGTCATGAGTGTAGGGAAGGGTTATAGTTTAAAGTTTGTGCAGTTGCAGGGGGAAGGTCAGATGGTAAAGGTGTTTTGGGGGGAAGGACAAATAATTTAATTGTTAGGGGGGGCAGGTGGCAGAGGGGCAAAAGAGACTTAATTATTTAATTTAATTTCATCTTTCTTTAAATATTTAAATAAGCCGGCAGGGCTAACAGCCCTTTAAAAATGGCATCTGCGCCTACGTACAGTCAGCTGACGCCATTGCCAGGGACGGACAGCCCCGTCACCTCCTGCGCTTGGAATCGTGGCAGCTCTTTGGCATGCTGCCCGCATAGGCAGGCTGCCATTTTTTTCGCTCAGCTCCGATTCCAGCCGTGGGCTTATAAAATTCAGCCCCATGTGTGGGGAGAGAAAGAGATAAAGTTTCAGGTCAATGACCTTTGATCAGAACTATGATATCCTGGGGGGTTACCATTGACCAGAAAATGAACGGCAGCAGCCCTATAAATACTGGCTACAACAGCAGGTCGAGGTTAGGAATCCTACAGCAGGTAATCCACCTCCTAACTCCCCAAAGCCTGTCCACCATGTACAAGACACAAGTCAGGAGTGTGATGGAATACTCTCCGCTTGCCTGGCTGAGTGTGGATCCAACAACACTCAGGAAGCTCGACACCATCCAGGACAAAGCAGCTGCTTGATTGGCACCCCATCCACCACCTAAACATTCAGTTTCTCCACCACCGATACACAGTGGCAGCAGTGCATACCATCTACAAGATGCACTACAGCAATGCACCACGCCTCCTTCGACAGCACATTCCAAACCTGCGACCCCTTCCACCTAGAAGAACAAGGGCAGCAGCTGCATGGCAACACCACCACCTGCAAGTTCCCCTCTAAGCCACACACCATCCTGACTTGGAAATATATCGCAGTTCCTTCACTGTTGCTGGATCAAAATCCTGGAGCTCCCTCCCTAACAGCACTGTGGGTGTTCCCACAGCAGATAGACTGCAGCAGTTCAAGAAGGCAGCTCGCCACCACCTTCTGAAGGGCAATTAGGGATGAGCAATAAATATTGGCCTTGCTAGTGACACCCACATCCGATGAAACAAATAGACAAAAACTTGAAACGTTAACTCTGTTTCTCTCTACACAGATGCTGCCAGACCTGCTGAAGATTTCCAGCATTTTTTGTTTTTATCTCTGATTTACAGCCTGTGCAGTATTTTGCTTTTGCTCATTACTCCAAGCATTCGATACGAGTTTGGCATAATTTGTCTTTTTTTTCAATTCTTTCCCTCTACAAGTAAAGTTTAGTGCTTGTTATAATGGCCTTATTGACCTGTGTTGCAACTTTTAGTGATTTGTGTATTAGTACTCCCAGATTCCTTTGTTCTTCTACCCCTTTTAGATTCATATTTTCCAAGTAATATGTGACATCCTTATTTTTTAACTAAAATGTGTTATAAGCGTTTTGTTTTTGTTTTAAAAACTTACAATTCTGTGTGTTTTAAAAAAAAATGATAAAGGCATCTGCAAATAGCTGAAAGTTTTGGATGCTTTGAATGGAAGCTGTACTTGTATACAAGGACAGGAAAGCAGGCAATTTCAAGGAAAGCAGCAAACAGTTTGACCTCCTCAGAGCAACACTTTGACAAGGGAGATGCGAAGTCTGGACATGTGACTTGTTCAGGAGGTTTGCTTTCACTTTGGACCCTTTAAAAACCAGTGAGTTGGACAAAGTGCAGGCATTTTGAAATTTGGCTTTCACCTGCCTGGAGATCAGAGAGGAACACCAAGAGAAAGTGTTACCTCTCTCTGTAAAGGAATCCTGCATCTCTTGAGAAGAGGCCCTGTATTTCAAAGCTGGCCTTTCGCCTCCTGTCTCTTGGGAATCCCTGCATCTAGTGTGGTTCCTGTGGTCTCCTGTATTTTACGAAATCATGAAATCTGAAGAAATCTTCTACTGCTATACTGCTGCCGTAAAACCTAAGAAGACCTGTTGCTGCACACCTGATGGAAGATATAGGTGAAGCCTGCAGCATTTGAATTGCCTTGAACACCTACCCATCACAGACTGTTCATCAACCTCGCCTCGCGAGACTTCGAGTGGCATCTCACTATTTGACACTGGGACACCTCACCAAACTGAAGAACTTCCTATCAGATCGTGACAAACTAAATTATTTTATTATTCCTTCAATTCCTATGAAACAGCTGTAAACCAAAATCCTTTTTCCCAGGGAACCGGTTTTTTGAATGTATGTGTGTGGGCATGAGGGCTAGGGAAATAAGAAGCTTTTCGTATATATAGATTTATCTCATTACTGGTTAAGACTTGTTTTTAGAATGAATAGTTAATTTGGTTGTTGATTAAAGATACTTGGTTGGTGTGCTTTATTCTGGGGACAAATAGAGTATCTAAGTGACTGTTTTTCAGTAGGTGGGAAAATGTATTAATATGTTGTGATCTATGGAGAAGTGGGATGAAATTAACCTCCCACCTCGGTCAAACATATTAATTGGGGGCTCTTATCAGGATCAAATCCAACGCTGATAACGTTAATTGTAAGAGGAGCAATAATAATTGAAAGAGAAAAATAAAAGAACCAGGTTTCTTGTGTAATAAGGTAAAGTCTACACCACCGGAATGGCATTAGCAGTTGCTGCAGCTTTTCTGGGAAAAGAGAACATGTCCTTCAGTGACTTGGAAACTTTAACCAAGATTAAACTAAAAGAATTGGCAGCACAATTAGGATTAGAATTGAAATCAGGTGCTAAAAGAGGCAGAGATAATTGAAATAATAGCCCAACATTTAAAATTGAAAGAAAAAGATGATAGTAAGTCAGAGGGTGATGCAGTTGAATTGGGTAAAATTCAGTTGCAACTGACAAAACTTGAGCAGGAACAATATATGGAAAAACTTGGGCTTCAACAGGAAAAAAAAAAGAAACAACAATAGCATTGGAAAGACTTAGGCTTGAATTTCAGAGATAAAGTGAAAGAGAAGCAAGGGAATTCATATTAAAAGAGATGGAACTAAGACAAAGGGGTAGTCTTGACTCCAGGGAAAATTCTGGTCAGGAAGAATCTGAGTCCCACCTAGGACCCAGCAAAAAGCTGTTAACATTTATACAAGCTCTCCCGGAGTTTGAGGAAAGGGACATAGAGGCATTTTTTATTTTTTTGAAAAAATAGCTAAACAAATGAAATGGCCAAAGGAAACTGCTTATGCAAAACAGGTTGATGGGCAGAGCTCATGGAGTTTATAACATGCTTTCAGAAGAGGCTTCTGCAGATTATGAGATGGCAAAAAAGGCTATTCTTGCTGCGTATGAGTGAGTCCCTGAAGCTGACCAACAGAAGTTTTGGAACCTCCTGAGATTGGCTGGGCAGACTTATGTAGAATTTGAGAGGGTAAAGCAAATTAATTTTGATCATTGGATGCGTGCATTAAAGATGGAAACCACGTATGAAAACCCTAGAAAACTGATTCTCTTGGAAGAGTTTAAAAATTCAATCTCCCCAGTAGTGAGAACTCATGTAGAGAACTAAAGGTTTCAAGGGCCAGACAGGCAGCAGAAATTGCTGATGATTTTGAGCTTGTGGATAAGCCCAAACCCTTTGTCCATCACTCCCACAAACCTGAGAATGACAAAAGATGCAAGAGTGAAAGGAAGGCAAGCAGCCGGGGACAAGAAGGGACAGCTGGGAATGCCCCAGGATCCCCTCCTCAGGCCAGAAAGGAAGGTGCTGAGGGTAGAAGTGAGATCCGGAAGATGAAGTGTTATCATTGTCACAAGGTGGGACATCTTCATTCAGAATGCTGGAAGTTATGAGGTAAACCCATGGGATTTTGTTGGGGTACACAAGCTAATGCAGAGAAAGGGGCTTTGACTGACAGTACAGCAGATCAGGCTGCAGCTTTAATGGCAGCTGTAAAACCAGATACAAAAGCCAAAATGAGTGTAGGGGTTGAGAATAAGATGCCTGAAAGTCAAAGGGAACTGTTGAAAAGAAAAGTAACTCCATATCCCTCAAGAGAGGCAGACAACCCTATTGTTATACTTAGGGATACAGGAACAACCCAAACTCTTTTGCTGGGGAAAAGTATAACATTTCCACCAGAGAGCGCACTGAATGCCAAAGTTTTAGTTCATGGTATTGGCGGGGAGTTTATACCCGTGCCTTTGTATCAAGTGCACCTAGAATGTGACCTAAAGTCTGGGCTGGTAACTGTAGGAGTTGTCCATAGTTTGTCAGTAGATGGAATTGACCTACTCCTAGGGAATGATTTGGCCAGAGCAAAAGTATCAGTTTCTCCTGTAAACCAAGTGAAGTTAAAGAAACAGAACAATTACAGGAACAAGTTCCAGGAATCCTTCCTTCATATGTAGTAACCCGAGCAATGGTTAAACAAGTTCCATTGTCGGAGGTAAAATTGGCACCACAGACAGTCGAATATCTGAAACTTTCCTTGGGGATTTAGATAATCCAAATGAGAGGTTCAACAAATATTCTTTAATCACAGAACAACGAGCTGATCCAGAATTACATAAAACAGCACAGTCAATTCAGACAGAAACTGAGGCAAAACGAGTTCCGAAAGGCGATTATGTTGGAGACAGGGTTCTGATGAGGAAATGGAGACCACCTCATAGACCTGCAGATGAAGATTGGACGGTTGTTTGACAGGTAGTGGTACCAACTAAATATCGCTGGAAATTATTAAGGTTAGCACATGACGTTCCCATAGCAGGACACATGGGGATCTGGAAGACCAAATCATGTATAAGTCAACATTATTAATGGCCAGGTCTTACAAACGACATGGTGCAGTTTTGTAAAACATGCCATACATGCCAGATGGTGGGAAAACCACAACCTGCCATAAAACTGGCACCTCTAATTCCCATACCAGTTATTGAGGAACCATTTAGTTGGATGTTGGTAGACTGCGTAGCACCTTTACTGAAAACAAAGGCAGGGCACCAATATATACACACTATCATGGATATGGTTAGTCAATTCCCATTCCCTTGAGGCCAATTACTGCTAAGGTAGTAGTCGAGAAGTTAACCCAATTCTTTGCAAGATACAGATTACCAATTGAAGTTCAATCGGATCAAGGTTCCAATTTTATGTCTGATATTTCAAGAAGTTGTAGGTAATTTGGGTATCAAACAGTTAAAATATTCAACATATCACCCACAGATGCAGGAAGCTTGAGGAAGGTACCATCAAACTATCAAAACAATGATTAGGGCATAGTGTCATGAATATCCCTATGATTGGGATAAAGCGCTAGACTTTTTTATTTGCCTCTAGAGATTCACCAAATGAGTCTCCAGGTTTTTGTCCTTTCGAATTGGTTTATAGACATGAGATAAGAGGTCCTCTAAAACTACTCAAAGACAGCATCTTAGAGAAAAGGTATGAATCTTCGGTACTAGACGATGTATCTGCATTCTGGGAAAGGCTCACAAAAGCTTGCAATGTGGCTCAGGAACACCTTAAAGCATCCCAAACCACTATGAAAAAATGGGCAGACAAAATGCAAAGACCTGAACATTTCAACCAGCGGATGAAGTATTAGTATTATTACCTTTACAGGGTGAGCCATTAAAAACACAGTTCAGTGGTAAAGTGGTCAAAAGAGTTGGGAAGGTAAATTATTAGATTGACACCCCAGATCACCAGAAAAAGAATTAGCTGTGTCATATCAATATGTTCAAGCAATATTATCGCAGGGAGGAGGATAAGCAAGCACAGGTATGTCAGGTAAGAGGGACAGTTAAGAAGGAAAGGGATATTGCAGATGAGCAGAAGGAGGCTTAGACAATTCTCAAATTGAACATCCTATTATCCAGTTAGCTAATACAGAATTGCTAGGAACATTGGATAACATGCTTTTGTACTTAGATGCAGAACAATGAGAAGACCTAACAAGGCGACTCACAGCATTTAAAAAGAGTCTGTTGAGATAAGCCAGGATGTACAATCTTAGCCACACATGATGTGGATGTAAGGGAATCCTTTCCTATAAAACAGCATCCTTACAGCTTAAGTGCAAACAGGCCCAAGTAAAAGCAGAAATCCAATATCTGCTGGAAAACAATTAAATTGAACCTAGTCAAAGCAGCTGAGGTTCACCAATAGCATTAGTGTCGAAATCTGATGGGTCAACCCAACTTTGCATAGACTGCAGAAAAGTCAATTTAGTAACAAAGGCAGAGTCCTACCGAATACTTCACTTGGAAGACCATATTGCCAGAGTGGGCAGTGCCATATTTCTTACAAAGATAGATTTGTTAAAAGGATACTAGCAGGTTCCTTTAACATCCCGAGCCAAAGAAATATCAGCTGTTGTCACACCAGATGGTCTTTACCAGTGCTGAATTATGCCATTTGGGCTAAAAAATGCCCCAGCAACCTTTCAGAGACTAATGAATCATGTGGTAGCCAGTGTTCCAAACTGTGTAGTGTATCTTGATGATGTGCTAATTGTCATGAAGACCCCCCACCTGCCAAGAATGAGACATATTCAATTCATCACATGAACATTCATTTTAAACTGTTGCTGGAGTGAACAGGTGGCTTGTTTAAAGAGATCAGCAGTGGCTGGAAAAACATTTGCATTCTAAGAGACAGTCACCAAGGAAAAGACAATGGGAACTGCTCACTGATTCAGTTAACAGAGATTGGTCTCGGCAATGGTGATTCGCATCTTGTTGGTGTAAGAAACAGCATTACAACCTCTCCGCCAAGAGCTTTGGAATCCACAAACGCAGGAGTTTGTTAAAAAAGTGAATCACATGACTAACCGGCTGGCGCAGGTCTGTTTTTGAGCTGCTCACAGGACAGCTTGGGTCAGAATGCACAACTGAACTTGGAAGAAGAGAGCCTCTCTCTCACTAATCTCCAGATCCACTAAAGTCATTTAAACCTCGAGAGAAAAGGCTCCTACATCGAAAAAAGTTATAAAGTATGCACTGAGCCCTAATGAAATGGCAAGACATACCAGCAACCAATGACTCCACATCGAACTCAAAGGACTGTAAATAGATCCCAGCTATTGCCTCAAACTTTTCCCCTTTGTCAGGTAAACCCCACCTGCCAAGACTGAGGCACACACTATTTCACAAGAACATTAAAACTTTTTAAAAATTGCAAAGTCTGACTGGAAGGACATTTGCATAGTACCAGACATTGTGGAAACAAAGGGAGCCAATCCCTGTTCCTCTAATACACAGAAGTGGTTGGACTAGATTTGGTCACATGGCTGACTGGCTGTGACAGAGAAATTTGAACCTCCAACCAAGGATGTTGAAGAGACTGTTCCATATAAGGAGTTGTCACATGAATAACCTGCTGAGCACCCTGGGAGTTTTTTGAATTTGAACTCCCAAACAAAGGAATTGCCAGGGAGACAAAGCTGTGTGCTCATGAAGTAAAGACCTTCTCCTGTCTCTGAGAACATCTCCGCTCCTGCCTGCCTGCTCATCTGTCAGGGAACTGAAACCATTGAAGACACATGAAACTCAAAGAGAGAAAGGTTTGCCATGTGAACAAAGTTTTAAGAAGATTACTGGGCCTGAATGAAACGCAAGACTATAACTTCAATCAAGGACTACAGTGAGCTCTAGAAACAGTAACAAGATATTGCCTCAAATTGTTCTACTTATCTTTTCTTCTCTTTCTTGTCCCTATTTTGCATGTTTACATCGCATGTGCATGCTAGCATGAGCGGGTCGTATATCCGTAGGTGTGAACTGTGTTAGAGTTAAGTTTAAGATTTAATAAATTTCATCTTTCTGCTTTAAACCAAAGAAAGCCTGTTGGTGCTCATTTATTTACCTGATAATTGGAAAGTTGTGAACAAGGATTCACAAAAGGAGAGCTCCAACCACAGTATTTAAAATTAAACCCTGTTAGAATAAGACCAGGTAAAGACAGCCAAAGACCCAGAGACACATTGTTCACCTGGTTGTAACAGAAATTGGGTGCGAGCATCCGGATTGTTACCCACAGAGAAATGAGTTAAATTCTGGTCACCACACTATAGGAAGGATGTGATTGCACTGGAGAGGGTGCAGAGGAGATTCACCAGAATGTTGCCTGGGCTGGAGCATTTCAGCTATGAAGAGAGACTGGAAAGGCTAGGGTTGCTTTCCTTAGAGCAGAGAAGGCTGAGGGGGGACCTGTTTGAGGTATACAAAATTATGAGGGGCATTGATAGGATAGATAAGAAGAAACTTTTTTCCTCAGCGGAAGGATCAGTAACCAGGGGGCATAGATTTAAGGTAAGGGGTAGGAGGTTTAGAGGGGATTTGAGGAAAATGTTTTCACCCAGAAGTTGGTTGGAATCTGGAACACATTACCTGAAGGGGTGGTAGAGGCAGGAACCTTCACAACATTTAAGAAGTATTTAGATGTGCACTTGAATTGCCATAGCATATAAGGCTACGGGTCAAATGATCCACTGTTGACATGCGGTTCTCCCTTCATCAGCTACAGGAGAAATGCCGCAAACAACAGATGCCCCTTTACGTTGCTTTCATTGATCTCACCAAAGCCTTTGACCTCGTCAGCAGACGTGGTCTCTTCAGACTACTAGCAAAGATTGGATGTCCAACAAAGCTACTAAGTATCATCACCTCATTCCATGACAATATGAAAGGCACAATTCAGCAAGGCGGTGCCTCATCAGACCCCTTTCCTATCCTGAGTGGCGTGAAACAGGGCTGTGTTCTCGCACCTACACTGTTTGGGATCTTCTTCTCACTGCTGCTCTCACATGCGATCAAGTCTTCAGAAGAAGGAGTTTTCCTCCACACAAAATCAGATGGCAGGTTATTCAACCTTGCCCCTCTTAGAGCAAAGACCAAAGTACGGAAAGACCTCATCAGGGAACTCCTCTTTGCTGACGATGCTGCATTAACATCCCACACAGAAGAGTGTCTGCAGAGACTCATCGACAGGATTGCGGCTGCCTGCAACGAATTTGGCCTAACCATCAGCCTCAAGCAAACGAACATCATGGGACAGGACATCAGAAATGCTCCATCCATCAATATCGGCGACCACGCTCTGGAAGTGGTTCAAGAGTTCACCTACCTAGGCTCAACTATCACCAGTAACCTGTCTCTAGATGCAGAAATCAACAAGCGCATGGGAAAGGCATCTGCTGCTATGTCCAGACTGGCCAAGAGGGTGTGGGAAAATGGCGCACTGACACGGAACACAAAAGTCCGTGTGTATCAAGCCTTTGTCCTCAGTACCTTGCTCTACGGCAGCGAGGCCTGGACAACGTATGTCAGCCAAAAGCGACGTCTCAACTCATTCCATCTTCGCTGCCTCCGGAGAATCCTTGGCATCAGGTGGCAGGACCGTATCTTCAACACAGAAGTCCTTGAGGCAGCCAACATCCCCAGCATATACACCCTACTGAGCCAGCGGTGCTTGAGATGTCTTGGCCATGTAAGCCGCATGGGAGATGGCAGGATCCCCAAGGACGCATTGTACAGCGAGCTCGTCACTGGTATCCGACCCACTGGCCGTCCATGTCTCCGCTTTAAAGTCATCTGCAAACGCGACATCAAGTCCTGTGACATTGACCACAAGTCGTGGGAGTAGTCGGTTGCCAGTGAACGCCAGAGCTGGCTGACAGCCATAAAGGCGAGGGCTAAAGAGTGGCGAGTCGATGAGACTGAGCAGTTGGCAGGAAAAATGACAGAAGTGCAAGGAGAGAGTCAACTGTGTGACAGCCCCGACAACCAATTTTATCTGCAGCACCTGTGGAAGAGTATGTCACTCTAGAATTGGCCTTTATAGCCACTCTAGGCACTACTTCACAAACCACTGACCACCTCTAGGCACTTACCCATTGTCTCTCAAGACAAAGAGGCCAAAGAAAAAAAAACTTGAAATCCCATAGCATGTAAGGCTACGGGCCAAGTGCTGGAAAATGGGATTAGAATAGATAGATGCTTGATGGCTGGCACAGACACGATGGGCCAAAAAGGGCCTGTATCTGTGCTGTATAACTCTATGACTATATGAAGTGGGAAGTCAAATTGTTCCCAATCAAAAAGCAGAAATCACTACAGGTTTTCTTGTGCTTGTGTATGATTGTGTACTAACGTGTCTGCAACTGAAGCTAGTAGCTCCCCAAGCCAGGGTGAAGTAACATGGGATGTTAAAAGCACTGTCTATGGAGGAGTTGATAAAAATGGCTGAGCAGGGTGGGATCACTGTATGTGAAAAGGCTAGGAAGTCTGAACTCCTAAGGCTAGTGGCCAACCATTTTGCCCTTGAATCTGAAGAAGCAGAAGCAGTGTTAGAAGTAGACCCAGACAGGGTACTGCTAGCAAAAATACAATTGGAATAAAATAAACTTGAATTAGAAGACAAAGAGAAAGAGAGAGGAGCAGGAGAGGGAGAAAGAAAGTGCCTTCCAAGTGGAATGTGAAGAAAAACAAAGACAGGAGAAGGAGCGAGAAAGAGAAAGACAGGAGAAGGAAAGCAAGAGAGAGGAGAGAGAGAGAGAAAGAATATTCCGGAAAGAATGCGAAGAAAGAGAGTTACGGCGGCTTGAGTTAGCTAGAGGGTGACAGAGTAACCCTAGTGAAAGCATAGCCAATATGGAGGATCAGAATTCAGGCTTGGGTACAAGATTGCTAAAACTCGCTCAATTGATTCCCAAGTTCAATGAGGAAGATGCAGAAGAATTTTTCGTGTCGTTCAAGAAACTGGGAAGGCAGTTAACATGACCAGCTGAGACCTGGTCTCTTTTACAGCAAAGCAAACTAACTGGAAAAGCCCATGAGGTCTATTCCTCACTGCCAGATGAGAGTTCTTCAAACTATGAGCTGACCAAAAATGCTATCCTTGGGGCATATGAATTAGTACCCGAAGCCTACCGCCAGAAGTTTAGAACCCTCAAAAGCAAACCAATCAAACTTATCTGGAGTTTGAAAGAAGCAAGCAGCTGGCTTTTGACCAGTAGCTGAGGGCTTTAAAAATACAGCTCAGCTGTGAGACTCTCAGAGAAGTAATTCTGTTAGAGGAATTTCAAAACTTTCTCCTGTTCTCAATGAAAACTCAAGTCGAGGAGCAGCGGGTTCAGGGGGCCGAGCAGGCAGTCGTTCTGGCCGATTAATTCTCTTTAATCTATAAGTTGGTTTACCAGGACAGAATCTTTCCTGACCCCCACAAATCCGAAATGGACAAAGGGTGAGAAGGTGATAGAAGCCAAGGCAATTCTGGAAGAGAAACGAAAGCAGGAGACACAGGGGGTCCTCCTCCAGCCAAAAAGGAAGGTGCTGTGAGCAAGAGTGAGACCCGGAGACCTGTGTGCTTCCACTGTAACAAAGCAGGGCATTTAAAAGCTGACTGCTGGAAATTATAGGGGAAACAGGTAGGGTTAATCAGGGCACACCTGCTCAGTGAAGACCAGGGCCTGATGGGAAACATGCAACAGGCTGTGGCTTTGACTGCAGTAAGGGTGCAACCCAGGAAGCTTACTACTACGACCAGTGCAGGATTCCTGAAGGTTACCAGGGTTTCGTATCTGAAGGGAAAGTAACCCCACATCCCTCAGGTGGGGCAAGCAAGCCCATAGTGATTCTTGGAGACACAGGGGCCACCAGATTCCTTTTACTGGGAAAAGGCCTGACTTTTCCCCCAGAGAGTGCAGTGAACACCAAAATGGTGGTGAATGGTATTGGAGGGCAGTGGATGTCTGTACCTGTATACCGGGTGCACCTGGAGTGTGACCTAGTTTCGGGACCGGTGACTGTAGGGATTGTCTCGGGTTTGCTTGTGGATGGGGTTGACCTGCTCCTAGGTAATGATCTGGCAGGGGTAAAGGTGATAGCCCCCCCCAGTAGTGAAAGAAAGACAGCAGGAGGTCACAGAAACAGGGCAGTGGCAGGAGACGGTCTCCTGCAGAGTACCTGAATGTGTAGTGGGTTAGGCCATGATCAAACTAGCTCCCCCAGAGGAGACTGCATTGACAGTGCAGACAGATGACAATGAAGTCTGCCTGGCTGAGACTTTGGAAAGTTAGGAGACCCAGGGAATGAATTTAATGGATTTTCCCTAGGTGAGGCTCAGCGAGCCGACCCAGTATTTCAAGAGTTGACACAGGCTGCCCAGTCTGAAAGTGAAGCAGAGGGAGGCCCTGACTGCTACTTTTTAAAGAATGAGTTACTGGAGGAAATGGAGTTCTCCTCACAGACCTGAGGGCAAGGAGTGGACAGTCGTTCACCAGTTAGTGGTGCCACAGAGGTGCTCGGGAGAAATATTAAGGGCCCACGAGTCTACAGTGGCTGTACGACAGAACAAAATCTGCGTAAGGCAGCAGTTTGACTGGCCAGACCGCCACAAGGGTGTGGTAGAGTACTGCAGGAGTTGTCACATGTGCCAGGTTGAGGGGAAAACCCAACCTACAGTGAAACCTGCACCCCTAAGTCCTGTCTTAGGAGGACCCGCCAGCAGAGGGCTGATGAACTGAAAGGGACCCCCGCCGAGAACAAAAGGGGATAGGCAGGCACATGGCTGGCAAAAGTGTAGATAGAGAAGGGGAAAAAATGGGCAGGTTAAAGGAAGTCTGCGAAGAATCCCGGATGAAAACCCCTACCACCCGGTCAACCAAACCAGAAAAATGTGAAAAGTTAGAACCACATCCTCCTATGTAAATGCAGACTCTAGAAGCACCCCGCCAGAGTTGTTAACAGCATTTACAGGAACCTGCAGAGACAAAGAGAGACCTCTAGGGGACAGAGAAACCATGAGGGTGATGCCTCACCTAGTCGAAGTATCACAGGAAAATGCAGTTAAGTCTGCACAAGTACCTGCAGGTAGGAGTGTCCTAGAGAACAAAGGGAAGAGTAACAAAGAATCCTCCCCCACAGTCAGAGGAAAAGAGAACCACCCATCGCCTGATGCCAAAGTTCTTTGCATGAATCATGGAGTTCAGGATGGACACATCCCCCAACTAACTCTCCGGGAGAAAATAAAGGGAAATTAAAGCAGCCCTGGCCCCCCCAGAACAGACAATCTTAAAAAGCTTCAAGACTGGTGAATGAACAGAAATGAATGAGAGAAATGCATGGTTTTCTTTCTGTATCTTATATTTCTCTCAAACTCTGTAGTGAAATGCGCTATTTTCTTCAAATCGCATTTCATTCCCTTGGATGTGGAGGTGTCAGGCAAATCCCACCTTCCAAGACTGTGGCACACACTATTTCACCACATGAACATTAAAACTTAAAAAAAATTGCAAACTCTGACTGGAAGGATATTTGCATAGTACCAGACAGTATGGAAACAAAGGGAAGCCAATCCCTGTTCCTTTAATATACAGAAGTGGTCGGACCAGTTTTGGTCACATGGCTGACTGGCTGTGACAGAGAAATTTGAACCTCCAACCAAGCATGTTGAAGAGACTGTTCCATATAAGGAGCTAGTGACATGACTAACCTGCTGGGCACCCTGGGAGTTTTTTGAATTTGAACTCCCAAACAAAGGAATTGCCAGGGAGACAAAGCCGTGTGCTCATGAAGTAAAGACCTCCTTGGACTGAGAACATAGAAACATAGAAAATAGGAGCAGGAGTGGGCCATTCGGCCCTTCAAGCTTGCTCCGCCATTCATTATGATCATGGCTGATCATGCAACACAGTAACCTGTTCCCACTTTCCACCTATATCCTTTGATCCCTTTCCCCAAAGAGCTATATCGAACTCCTTCTTGAAAACATACAGTGTTTTGGCCTCAACTGCTTTCTGTGGTAGCGAATTCGACAGGCTCACCACTCTCTGGGTGAAGAAATTTCTCCTCATCTTAGTCCTGAAAGGTTTACCCCATATCCTTAGACTATGACCCCTGGTTCTGGACTCCCCCACCAATGGGAACATCCTTCCTGCATCTACCCTGTCGTCCTGTTTTTTATAGAATTTTATACTTTTCTATGAGATCCCCCCTCACTCTTCTGAACTCCAATGAATATAATCCTAACCGACTCAATCTCTCCTCATACATCAGTCCTGCCATCCCAGGAATCAGTCTGGTAAACCTTCACTGCGCTCCCTCTATAGCAAGAACATCCTTCCTCAGATAAGGAGACCAAAATTGCACACAATATTCCAGGTGTGGCCTCACCAAGGACCTGTATAATTGCAGCAAGACAGCCCTGCTCCTGTACTTGAATCCTCTCGCTATGAAGGCCAACATGCCATTTGCCTTTTTTACCACCTGTTGCACCTACATGCTTATCTTCAGCGACTGGTGTACGAGAACACCCAGGTCTCGTTGCATATTCCCCTCTCTCAGTTTATAGCCATTCAGATAATCTGCATTCCTGTTTTGCTACCAAAGTGGATAACCACATTTATCCACATTATACTGCATCTGCCATGCATTTGCCCACTCACTCAACTTGTCCAAGTCATCCTGAAGCCTCTCTACATCCTCCTCACAACTCACCCTCCCACCCAGTTTTGTGTCATCTGCAAATTTGGAGCTATTACATTTAGTTCCCTCATCTAAATCATTAATATATATTGTGAATAGCTGGGGTCCTAGCACCAATCCCTGTGGTATTCCACTAGTCACTGCCTGCCATTCGGAAAAAGACCTGTTTATTCCTACTCTTTGTTTCCTGTCGGCCAACCAATTTTCTATCCATCGCAATACACTACCCCCGATCCCATGCACTTTAATTTTACACGCTAATCTCATGTGGGACTTTGTCGAAAGCCTTCTTAAAATCCAAATAAATCACATCCACTGGCTCCCCCTCAGCAACTCTAGTCGTTACATCCTTGAAGAATTCTAGTAGATTTGTCAAGCATGATTTCCCTTTCTTAAATCCATGCTGACTCTGTCCGATTCTACCACTGTTCTCCAAGTGCTCTGCTACAAAATCTTTGATAATGGACTCTAAAATTTTCCCCACTACAGATGTCAGGCTGACTGGTCTATAATTCCCTGTTTTCTCTCTATCTCCCTTTTTAACTAGTGGGGTTACATTAGCTACCCTCCAATCTGTAGGAACTGGTCCAGAATCTATAGAATCTTGGAAGATGACCATCAATGCATCCACTATTTCTAGGGCCACTTCCTTAAGTACTCTGGGATGTAGATTATCAGGCCCTCGAGATTTATCGGCCTTCAATCCCATCAATTTCCCCAACATCATTTCTCTACTAATACTGATTTCCTTCAGTTCCTCCCTCTCACTAAACCCTGTGTTCCCCAACATTTATGGTATGATATTTGTGTCCTCCTTTGTGAAGACAGAACCAAAGTATGCATTTAGTTAGTCAGCCATTTCTTTGTTCCCCATAATAAATTCCCCTGTTTCTGACTGTAAGGGACCTACATTTGTCTCACCAATCTTTTTCTCTTCACATACCTATAGAAACAGTTATAGTCAGTTTTATGTTGCCCGCAAGCTTACTCTCGTACTCTATTTTCCCGCTTCTTAATCAATCCCTTGGTCCTCCTTTGCTGAATTCTAAACTGTTCCCAATCCTCAGGTCTGTTGTTTTTGTGGTGAATTTGTATGCTTCTACCTTGGATCTAATGCTACCTTTAATTTCTCTTGTCAGCCATGGTTTGGCTATCTTTCCCATTTTACTTTTACACCAGACAGGAATAAACAATTGTTGCAGTTCATCCATGTGCTCTTTGAATGTTTGCCATTGCCTATCCACCATCATACCTTTAAGTAACGTTTCCCAATCCATCATAGCCAACTCACGCCTCATACCTACGTAGTTTCCTTCATTAAGATTCAGGACCCTAGTCTCAGAATCAACTAATTTCATCAAAATCAAACATCTCCTCTCCTGCCTGCCTGCTCATCTGTCAGGGAACTGAAACCATTGAAGACACGTGAAACTCAACGAGAGAAAGGTTTGCCACATGAACAAAATTTTAAGAAGATTACTGGGACCCAATGAAACGCAAGACTATAACTTCAATCAAGGACTACAGTGAGCTCGAGAAACAGTAACAAGATATTGCCTCAAACTTTTCTTATCTTTTCTTCTCTTTTCTGTCCCTATTTTGCATGTTTATATCATGTGTGCATGCTAGCGTGAGCGTGTCGTATATCTGTCGGTGTGAACCATATTAGAGTTAAGTTTAAGCTTTAATAAATTTCATCTTTCTGCTATAAACCAAAGAAAGCCTGTATGTGCTCATTTATTTGCCTTATAATTGGAAAGTTGTGAACAAGGATTCACAAAGGGAGAGCTCAAAACACAGTGTGTTTAAAATTAAACCCTGTTACAATAAGACCAGGTAAAGACAGCCAAAGACCCCAAGACACATTGCTCACCTGGTCGTAACACCTTTATTCTTTCTACTTTGGTCTCTATCTGCATATGCGTTTGTCACATGTGTGTACTAGCATGGTCGTGTTGCGTACTTGTAGTCATTGACCAAATTAGAGTTTAAGATTAATAAACTTCCATTTTCTTGCTAAAGCTAAGAAAACCTGTCTGAGTGATTTCTTTGCCTTACAATTGAAAAGCAGTGAACAAGGATTCACTGGGAGCTAAAAATATGGTGTTTTTAAAATTAAACCCTGTTACAGTTAAACCAGGCAAAGGCTGAGAGGGAACCCGAGACCCCTTTCTCACCTGGTCATAACATGATATGCAGTAACACTTGGAAGGAACACTTAAAACAGCTAGAAACTCCGTTAAAAAAATTACGAGCAGCTGATTTGCTGGTAAATCTGGCAAAAAGCGAATTCGCAAAAGCAACAGTGACCTACCTCGGGCATATAGTGGGGCAAGGACAAGTGTTACCAAGAACGGCAAAAGTACAAGCCTTGGTAGAGTTCCCTATCCCTAAGACCAAGCATGAAATCATGAGGTTTTTGGGGACGAGTGGTTTCTACAGATAGTTTGTACCAAATTTCAGTACTGCAGCTGCTTCACTAACAGATTTGCGACAGAAAAAGAAATCCAAGGTAGTGTTGTCAGGGGAATGCTTTTGAAACGCTAAAGGCAATTTTGATTAATGAACAGTGTTGGCTGCTCCAAATTTTACTAAGCCCTTCAAGGTAGTGATTGATGCTAGTGACCTGGGGGTCAGTGCAGTCCTGTTACAAGATGATGAATCGGGCATAGAAAAACCAGTACTTTTCAAAAAAACTGAATCTCCACCAAAAAAAGTATTTCACTGTGGAAAAAGAAACATTCGGCCTATTGTTGGTTCTTAAACATTTTGAAGTATATGTGCACCGCGACTACAGGGAAACACTGATATATACTGACCATAATCCATTTTCATTTGTCGAAAAATTTAAACCCCAAAATGCCAGAATATTCTGCTGGAGTTTACTGTTACAGCCTTACCATTTACATATTGCAGAAAAAAAAGTTATCACAGATGCTTTGTCATGAATTTAACTTTGTTGAGTTACATGAGTAAAGATGGTACAAAGCAAAATGTTATTAACCACAAGTAGAGTGAATGGGGACATGAGTGCGAAAATGTGTTTAAAATACTTTCAACTTCTGTGTTACATTGCAATGAAATGCATTCAAACATGGTGTTTCATTTCGCCACGGGGACGTGTTACAAGGGTTTTGTTTTTGTATTAAGAAGCTTAGAATTCTGTGCATTTTTAAAAAACTGAAAAAGGATTTTTCAGTGGACATTGAGGCACCTGCAAAAATGAGATTTTTGGATGTTTTGGAAAGAAGCTGAACTTGTATACAAGGACAGGAAAGCAGGCAATTTCAAGAAAACTAGCAAGGGGTTTGACCTCCTCAGAGCAACACTTTGAATGACAAGGGAAGCTTGATTTCTAGACATGTGATCTGCTCAGGAAGGTTTGCTTTTACTTTGGACCCTTTAAAAACCAGTGAGTTGGACAAAGAGCAGGCATTTTGAAATTTGGCTTTCACCTGCCTGGAGATCAGAGAGGAAGACCAATAGAAAGTGTTACCTCTCTCTTTAAAGGAATCCTGCATCTCTTGAGAAGAAACCCTGTATTTCAAAGGTGGCAGATTCCTATTGCCTCCTGTCTCTGAAGAATCCTTGCATCAAGTGTGGTTCCTGTGGCCTCTTGTGTTTTAAGAAATTCTGAAATTTGAAGAAATCTTCCACTGCTATACTGCTGCCGTAAAACCTAAGAAGACCTGTTGCTGCACACCTTATGGAAGGTGTAGGTGAAGCCTGCCACAATTAAATTGCCTTGAAAGCCTGCCCATCACAGACTGTTCATCAACCTTGCCTGGAGAGACTTCGAGTGGCATCCTACTATTGGACTCTGGGACACCTCACCAAACTGAAGAACATCCTACCAGAATGTGACAAACTAAATTATATTATTCCTTCTATTCCTACGAAACAGCTGCAAACCAAAATCCTTTTTCCCCAGTTAACTGTTTTTTTTAAATGTATGTGTGTGTGCATGAGGGCTAGGGAAATAAGGAGCTTTTTATAGATAGAGTTATCTCATTATTGATTAAGTCTTGTTTTTATAATACATAGTTAATATTGTTGTTGATTAAAGAAAGCTGGTTGGTGTGCTTTATTCTGTGGCACAAACAGAGTATGTAATTGACTGTTTTTTGGTAGGTGGGAAAATGTATTAATATGTTGTGACCCGTGGAAAAGTGGGACTGAATTAACAGTGCACTCCTCCCACCTCAGTCATAACAAATGTAATACTTCAAACATATATATGTTGAAATTAATTTGCCAATTATAAGCCTATTCTGCAAGTTTATTAATGTTGTCTTGTAATTTGTTGCAGTCCTCCTCAATATTGACTATCCATCCCAATTTGGAATCGTCCTCAAATTTAGACATTGTGTTTTTGATTCCTAAGTCTAAATTGTTAATATAAATTGTGAACAACAGTGGTCTGAGTGCTGATCCTTCTGGACCCCACTTCCTACCTTCTGCCATGATGAATAGCTACCCTTTACCATTACTCTCTGCTTTTTGTCTGGCAGCCAGATAGCAATCCATTCTGCTGCATGCCCCATGACTCCACATTCCCTGATCTTATTCATTCGTCTATTATGTGAGACCTTATTGAAGGCCTTTTGAAAATCTAAATAAATTACATCTAAAATATTCCCCTTATTCACCCTCTCCGTTACCTCTTTAAAAAATTCCATGAAGTTAGTCAAACAAGACTTTCCCTTTTGAAATCCATGCTGTTGATTCGTTAGTTTTGGTTTCTAAATTTTTTTTATTTTCTCCTTTCATAGAAATTCCACTGTCTTTCCTACCACCGATATTAAGCTGACTAGTCTATAGTTCCCTGGATATGTTCTATCGCCGATTTTAAATAACATTAGTTATCTGCTAGTCCTCTGGCATTACATCTTTTTCTAATGAATTATGTGTAATAGTTCCTCTGCTATTGCTTGTTGAATTCAGATTCTTTTAAAATGCACGGATGCAATCTGTCCGGTTCAGAGGTTTTAAACTTCATAAAATTACCTCAGTGAGCAGAATGTCCTTAATCTGAGACTCTTTCTGTTTATCTTTTGCAGAAAATTCCCATTTCATGCTTTTTTTTTGAAATAATCAATGTTGAGAATTTTGCCTCCATTGAATCCGAATGTTCTCATGATGTCAGCAATTACTATTTTGATGCATTCCCCCCCCAATTTTTTCTCCTCTTACTGGAATTTCTAGACCTTGCTAGAGTATGGTTCCATGGGCTCAGGATGCTCTTGTTTAAGTGGTCTATTTTGATGTTGTGCTGCCAGGCTGTTTAACTGTGAATTGCAGCCAAGCAAGATTCTATTATCACCCAGAGTCCACATAACAGCACTTGAAACAGGGGCTAGTATAAAACATTCAGGCTTGCTGCCAGACTTCCCACCCCTCCTCCGTCCCATCAAACTAAGGATGCTACTTGTCCTGGAATGCAAAGGTAACACCACAGCTCCTTTTCTCTACTGCAAACTGTATTCTTAAACCTCTCTCCCCTGTCTCCTCCACCCTTACCTCCAACAAGAAGTGAGAGGAGCTCAAGGACTTCTTTGTCACTAAGATTCAGACCATTTGATCAGATGGCTCTGCCATTTCCTTTCCTTCCACCAGCCCACCAAGCCAAACTTCCAATTAAGCTCCCACCCTAGCCCTGAACTCGTATCATTCTCTAGTTTCTTTCCTATCTGTCCTTTCTGAGCTCAACTTGTCCTTGAGACCCACCACCTGATCTCTCGACCCTAGTGCCATGAAACTGCTGACCACACACCTATCATTCCTAGCCCCCATGTTAGCTGATATTGTAAGCAGTTCTCATTCAAATTTGCCATCATTATCTTTTTCAATAGGCCAACAATTGATCCCAACTCCTTGCAAACAACCCCCCAATTTCCAACCTCCCTTTCCTCTCAAAAGTCCAAGAATGTGTTGTTGCCTCCCCAATTCCGTTCCCATCTTTCTACAAACTCCACGTTTTGAATCCCTCCAATCAGGTTTCCTCCCCTTCCACAGTACCGAAATGGCTCTTAAAAATGTCACAAATGACATCCTGTGTGACTGTGACAAAGATAAACTATCCCTCCTCATCCTTTTTGACCCATCTGCAGCCATTGACACAGTTGTTCACACCATCCTCCTCAGACGCCTCTCTGCCATCCAGCTGGGTGAGACTGCTCTCACCTGGTTCCATTCTTACTGACCTAATCATAGCCAGAGTATCACTTTTTTAAATTAATTCAGGGATGTGGGCGTCGCTGGCCAGGCCAGCATTTATTGCCCATCCCTAATTGCCCTTGAGAAGGTTGTGGTGAGCAGCCTTCTTGAACTGCTGCAGTCCATGTGGGTTAAGTACACCCACAGTGCTGTTAGGAAGGGAGTTCCAGGATTGTGACCCAGCGAAAGTGAAGGAATGGCGATTATAATTCCAAGTCAGGAGGGTCTGTGGCTTGGAGGGGAACTTGCAGGTGGTGATGTTCCCATGCATTTGCTGCCCTTGTCCTTCTAGGTGGTAGAGATTGTGGGTTTGGAGGGTGCTGTCTAAGGAGTCTTGGTGCGTAGCGGCAGTGCATCTTGTAGATGGTACACACTGCTGCCGTTGTGCATTGGTGCTGGAGTGAGTAAATGTTTGTGGATGGGGTGCCAATCAAGCGGGCTGCTTTGTCCTGGATGGTGTTGAGCTTCTTGAGTGTTGTTGGAGCTGCACCCGTCCATGCAAGTGGAGAGTATTCCATCACATTCCTGACTTGTGCCTTGTAGATGGTGGACAGGCTTTGGGGAGTCAGGAAGTGAGTTACTTGCCGCAGGAGTCCTAACCTCGACCTGCTTTTGTAGCCATGGTATTTATATGGCTACTCCAGTTCAGTTTCTGGTCAATGGTAACCCCCAGAATGTTGATAGTGGGGGATTCAGTAATGGTAATGCCATTGAATGTCAAGGGGAGATGGTTAAATTCTCTCTTGTTGGAGATGGTAATTGCCTGGCACCTGTGTGGTGCAAATGTGACTTGCCACTTATCAGCCCAAGCCTGGATATTGTCCAGGTCCTGCTGCATTTCTACACGGATTGTTTCAGTACCTGAGGAGTCGTGAATGGTGCTGAACGTTGTGCAATCATCAACAAACATCCCCACCTCTGACCTTATGATTGAAGGAAGGTCATTGATGAAGTAGCTGAGGATGGTTGGGCCTAGGACACTACCCTGAGGAACTCCTGCAGTGATGTTCTGGAGCTCAGATGATTGACCTCCAACAACCACAACCATTTTCCTTTCTGCTAGGTATGACTCCAACCAGCGGAGAGTTTTCCTCCTGATTCCCATTGACTCCAGTTTTGCTAGGGCTCCTTGATGTCATACTCAGTCATAAGCTGCCTTGATGTCAAGGGCAGTCACTCTCCTCACCTCTTGAGTTCAGCTCTTTTGTCCATGTTTGAACCAAGGCTGTAATGAGGTCAGGGGTTGAGCGGCCCTGGCTGAACCCAAACTGAGCATCACTGAGCAGGTTATTGCTCAGCAAGTGCTGCTTGATGACACTGTCAATGACACCATCCATCACATTACTGATGATTGAGAGTAGACTGATGAGGCAGTAATTGGCCGGGTTGGACTTGTCCTGCTTTTTATGTACAGGACATACCTGGGAAATTTTCACATTGCCGGGTAGATGCCAGTGTTGTAGCTGTACTGGAACAGCTTGGCTAGGGGCGCGGCAAGTTCTGGAGCACAGGTCTTCAGTACTATTGCGGGAATATTGTCAGGGCTCATAGCCTTTGCAGTATCCAGTGCCTTCAGTCATTTCTTGATATTACGTGGAGTGAATTGAATTGGCTGAAGACTGGCATCTGTGATGCTGGGGACTTCAGGAGGAGTCCGAGATAGATCATCCACTTGGCACTTCTGGCTGAAGATTGTTGCAAATGCTTCAGCCTTATCTTTTGCACTGATGTGCTGGGCTCCCCCATCATTGAGGATGGGGATATTTGTGGAGGCACCTCCTCCAGTTAGTTGTTTAATTGTCCACCACCAGTCAGGCTGGATGTGGCAGGACTGCAGAGCTTTGATCTGATCCGTTGCTTATGGGATCACTCAGCTCTGTCTATCGTATGCTGTTTATGCAGTTTGGCATGCAAGTAGTCCTGGGTTGTAGCTTCACCAGGTTGACACCTCATTTTGAGGTAGTCCTGGTGTTGCTCCTGGCATGCCCTCCTGCACTCTTCATTGAACCAGTGTTGGTCTCCTGGCTTGATGGTAATGGTTGAGGGGGGGAATATGCCGTGCCATGAGGTTACAGATTATGGTTGAGTACAATTCTGCTGCTGCTGATGGCCCACAGAGCCTCCTGGATGTCCAGTTTTGCATTGCTAGATATGTTCGAAATCTATCCCACACAACACAATCGAGGGTATCCCTAATATGAAGGTGGAACTTTGTCTGCACAAGGACTATGCGGTGATCACTCCTACCAATACTGTCATGGATAGATGCATCTGCAGCAGGCAGATTGGTGAGGATGAGGTCAAGTATGTTTTTCCCTCTTGTTGGTTCCATCACCACCTGCCGCAGACCCAGACTAGCAGCTATGTCCTTTAGGACTCGGCCAGCTCGGTCAGTAGTGGTGCTATCGAGCCACTCTTGGTGATGGACATTGAAGTCCCCCACCCAGAGTACATTCTGTGCCCTTGCCACCCTCAGTGCTTCTTCCAAGTGGTGTTCAAAATGGAGGAGTACTGATTCATCAGCTGAGGGAGGGTGGTAGGTGGTAATCAGCAGGAGGTTTCCTTGTCCATGTTTGACCTGATTCCATGAGACTTCATGGGGTCTGGAGTCAATGTTGAGGACTCCCAGGGCAACCCCCTCCTGACTATATACCACTGTGCCACCACCTCTGCTGGGTCTGTCCTGCCTGTGGGACAGGACATACCCCGGGATGCTGATGGTCATGACTGGGACATTGTCTGTAAGGTATGATTCCATGAGTATGACCAAGTCAGGCTGTAGTTTGTCTGGTCTGTGGGACAGTTCTCCCAACTTTGGCACAAGCCCCCAGATGTTAGTAAGGAGGATTTTGCAGGGTTGACAGGACTGGGTTTGCCGTTGTAGTTGCAGTGACTTCTCTTCCTGCTCCCGCATCATTACCTCTGGAGTTCCCCAAGGACCAATCCTTGGTCACCTCCTTTTTCTCAACTACATGCTGCCCCTCAGTGACATTATCTGAAAAATACAGCGTCAGCTTTCACATGTATACTGATGACACCCAGGTCTATCTCACCACCAATTCGCCTGTGATGCCCTCAGAACTTAAGTGGGGTTTGACCAACTTTAGTAAAAGATGTGAGGTCGAGATTGAGACAGAAGCAACCAGCTGTTGAACATAAAGGCTTCTTTTTAATTCTGTTTTAGTTTCACTTTCCTTTTGCTAGCTTGTGTATTCTACAGCAGCCTCTAGAGCACACAATGCAATTGCAATTTCAAAACACTACAACACTACATCCCTCCCCTTCTTCGTAAATGAGAGACTTAGCATGTTTCAATGGTTTGTTTCTAAAAATGTAAACAATGTACTGAAACATAAATAGTTCACTTCGTAACATAGTCACTTAAGTATGGAGGGCTGTCATGAGAAGGATATTGTCTGACATCAGATGTAGTCTCATTTGACACATGATCTCCATCTGAGGTGTCAATGTCGGAATCGGATTCAATGCTTGAGTGATGTTTTCAGTGCTTTGAAGAATGACGTGTTTCTTGTGATGATTTGTGAATTGTGCTTAGCAGCGATCATTGATCCTTTTGTGTTGGTCACAACTAATGGTTGGAAGTCATAAAAGGTTGTTTGCTTTCCAAAATGACCATCATGTTTCACAAGTACTTTATCTCCTGGCTTAAGTGGTGTAGCTTTAAATTGCATGTTTCACTCTGCATTTTCTTCCATTTGATCCTTCTGTTCTCGATCATGTTTGCTTACATGTTGATCATTAGCTCCGCAGGGTAGTTCAGGTACATGTGTGTGCATAGGATGTACAAAGATGAGTGTAACTGGAAGTTTTCCAGTTGTCGAGTGAGCAGTTGCTCTTTCATACAAAGAAAGTGATATCGCTCTTGCTTCCATGACTTGTTCTCAGCAGTAGCTGTATGTATCACTTTTTTCAAGGTTTGAATAAATCTCTCGACTTCACCATTAGCTCTTGGCCAACAGGGTGTGATTTTTCTATGAGTGAACTCTAGGTAGTTTGCGAATTTGCTGAAATCATCACTGTTGAATGGAGGTCCATTGTCACTTCTTACCATTTGAGGGTGAGGGAGAGAGAGAGACGGGATGAGGGCGAGTGAAAGAGAGAGAGAGAGATGGGGCGAGGGGGAGACAGGGTGAGAGAGAGAGAGGGCTAAGGCATTGAGAGGGAGAGAGAAAGAGACGGGATGAGGCAGAGAGGGAGGGGGATAGGGCAAGGGAGAGAGAGAGAGATGGAGCGAGGGAGAGACAGGGCAAGAGAGAGAGAAAGAGACAGTGTGAGGGATAGAGAGAGAGACAGAGCAAGGGAGAGAGAGAGAGAGAAAGAGATGGGGCGAGGGAGCGAGAGAGAGAGATGGGGCGAGGGAGCGAGAGAGAGAAAGAGATGGGGAGAGGGACATGGCTAAGATCTGGTGAAGCTTTGGGATACTGATTTCTTTGAAGTTGACATAACTAATTCCATGATTGGGAACCTGCTGTATTTGTCAGTGATAACAAGCAGGTGTTCACCTGTGGGAAAATCTTCAATCCATGGTCCTGGAGGTAGTTCAGACATCTTGAGAGGATCATGAAGATTTGACCTTGTTGCTTGACATGGCAAACACTGATTGTTTGCTCTACCATGCAGTTAATTCCTGGGAACCATACCTTTTCACTAAGGAGTTGTTTGACAATTCCCTGGTGTCCTTCATGTGCAATATCGACAACCCATTCCCTCAATGAGTGTGGAATGAAAATATAGTTGTTGCGTAATACAAGATCAGATGTGGTTGGAATGGTTAGCTCATTTCGAAACTTGTGAAAACCTTGTAAAGTGTGAGCAATTTCATTTGTAGACACTTTCTCAATCACGTCTTTCCAGTTTCATGATTCCATAGCCTTCATACATAGTCACAAAGCCTCATCTTGTTTCATTACAGCTTTAATGTCGGCTAGTTTTAGCGACTTTGGCACCGCATTTATACTTATGTAGTTAAGATATTGTTCGACAACCTTTTCCTTACAACTAGTAGGACTGATTGTCGGCAGCAAATGTCGTGAAAGATAGTCCGCTGGGTTGAGCTTGCCTGGCTGATACTCAACATGGAACTCATACTGTTGTAGTTTGAATATCCAACGTTCTATTTGAGTGGGTGGTTTGCTATGTGGATTGTTGAACAAGCTCACTAGTGGTTTGTGATCGGTTATTACTTGAAAGTAGCTTCCATACAAGTAGAGATGAAAATATAAGATACCCCATGTGATTGAAAAAGCTTCTCTCTGTTTACAAATAATGTTGTTTCCTGGGCGTCAGCAATCTGTTTGCCATCACAACGATTGATATGTTACCTGTCTTGTTTTTCTGTACGACAACTACACCTAAGCCAACTGGGCTTGTATCCACGACGAGCTGGGTGGTTTTCTCAGGGTCAAAATAGGCATTTGTGCAACGTGCTGACAAACATCATTTGATCTGGTGTACCACCTGATTGTATGATTTAGTCCATTCCAACTTGGTGGTCTCTTTTGTTAGATTGTGTAGGGGGGCAGATAACGTAGCAAGGTCAGGAATTAAATGACTACAGTACGTGACGAGTCCTAGCAGACTCCGGACTTGTACATTTGTAGGATCTGCAGCATTTGCAATGACTTCAGCTTTCCCTGGATCTGGTGATATTCCTTCACCACTGAACACATGACTGAATAATTTAATTCTGCTTTCATTGAACAAGCACCTATCTTTGTTCAGGGTGAGGTTACATTCTCTGAGACGTTGTAGGCATGCATGTAGGCATGTCTCGAGTTCCTTTTCAGTACAGCCGTAGATGAGAATGTCACCACTTATGTTCAGTGTTTAAGTCCTTGAAGTGCAGATTGAATCATGTGCTGAAATACCTCAGCTGCTGAGTTGACTCCACTGTTGAGCCTCTTGTATCGGAAAAGTTCAACATGAGTAGAAAATACAGTAAGATATTTCATTTCTTCTGCAAGCTTGATTTGATGGTAGCCTGCATTGAGGTCAAGTTTAGTGAGTGTTTAGCACCATTTACTTTCTCTATGATATCATCAATTGTCGATGTCAAGTGTCTTTCTTCTTGTATGGCTTGATTTGATGATTGCATATCAACGCAGATTCTAATCTGGTTCTCGCTCTGCGTTTCTTGGCGACTTGTATGGGTGAGACCCAAGAGGTAGGCTCATCCTTTACCTTCTCAATAATTCAAGGTCAAGTTGAAGTTCCTTCTCTGTCTGTTTTCTGACATGAAATGGTACTCATCGCCATTGATGGGCAACTGGGGGCACAGTTGGGTTTACATGCAGCTTGCATGCAGCAACTTTCATCTTTCTGATACCAGTGAAGCGAACAGTACACAGTTCGAGAATGTTTTTGTTATGCTTAGGAATCACATATGTGACTGCAATCATGTGCAGGTCTGTTGCTGTGTGGAAACTAATAAGTGTATCACATTCTCCAGATATGACCTAGAGTAATCATAGAATAGAGCTTTCATTCTTTGAATGAGACTGGCATTTCAAAAGTTCCGAGGATTTTCAGTGTTTGTCGCTGTTGTAAGGGAAAATTTTCGTATTCCCTGGCTTGCAGAGAATGGGGTAATCCTGAAGTTTGTTGAATGTTTTCTCTCCTATGACATTGACAGAAACTCCTGTGTCCATGAGAGCATCTACGTCCGAGCAGCCAATGGACACTGTCACACGTGGCTGTTTGCTGCGTCGGAGAAAGAGGAGAAAACTATGTTCAGGGTCATCTGCTTCTACATTGACTACATTATCTTGCCTTTTTGCTGTGTTACACATGTGTGACATCCTTCTGTTGGTATTTGTCTTTGCAGTTTGATTTTCTGATGAGTGACAAACACGAGCAAAGTCGTTGGGTTTTCCACAGCCTTTACACAGCCTTTACACCGTTTACCAGTAGCAGGACACTCTGTTTGGTGTGGGTAAGCACCACTACAGTGGAAACATTCTTTGGACAAGTCGCAGCTCTATTTGTGAGATGGCCTTTGTTGTTTTGCAGGTAGTTTTCTGGCACGTGAGCAATGAACAGTGTTCACAGGAGTTGAGATTGGAGTGTGGTAGTTACTGTTAGCAGCCTCAACTCCAGTAGCTCTGAACTCTGAGAGGGATAGTAATCTTGCTACCTCCAACAGCTCTGACAGCTTTCTGTCTTTTTCAAGTGCTTTTTGGCATAGTTGACTGGAGAGACAGCCTTTAATTATTTGTGTTTTGATTTCCCGTTCGACATGTTCAACATCACCAAAGTCACATTTGCTTGCTCGTTGCCTCAATCATGTGCAATATTGGTGAATTGTCTTGTTTACTTCTTGCTTAGTGTGTTGGAAGACAATGGTTTCACATATAGTGTTTTTCTTGGGTGTGAAGTAGGTTGTCAGTGCTTTTTTTGCTGAGTCATTGTCATTTTGCTCTGGGTAATTGTCTCAAAGATATCTTCTAATTCTTCACCTCCATAGTGTAGAAGTAAGGCCTTTTTCCTTGTGTCATCTGTGATTTCGAAATCTTTGAACAGTTTCAACAGCTTTTGCCAACATGGAAATACCAATGACGGCTCTGAATGCACATCAAAAGGTGGTAGGTTTGGCATAGACAACACCATACTGATCAGCAAAGCAGTGATAAAGGATCCAGGATCGCACTCCTTTCAAGAGGAAATCTCTCTGCAATGATCCGAGATTATATATTTTTTTGATAGGATGGTTATTTTGGAAAGATCAGTGTGTGAGTATACACTGTACAAGCTTCCTGTGTGTGTCCCCAACACCGTTTCCAAAATAAATGCTGTCTGTACAAGTAGACAAAAAAGTCAAAATTTTCATAGCTGAAAGCAATGTTTCCAGTTTTTTACCACCCTTTCTCCTTTTACTTCATCGTTATTGTGATATCCTCAGGACTTTAGTGAGGTTTAGACAAGTTTAGTAAAAGATGTGAGCTAGAGATTGAGACAAAAGCTGCAGGTTGTTGAGCATAAAGGCTTCTTCTTTATTCTGTTTTACTTTCACTTTCCCTTTGCGAGCATATGTGTTCTACAGCAGCTTCTAGAGTACACAATGTAATTGCAATTTCAAAACACTACAACACTACATCTCCCGACTCCTCCACTGTTCATTAAATTATCAAACTGCTTATTCAACATCTAGTATTGGATGAGCAGAAATTTCCTCCAATTAAATATTGGGAAAACTGAAGCCATTCTTTTCAGTCCCTGCTACAAACTCTGTTCCCTAGCTACCAACTCCATCCCTCTCTCTGGCAACTGTCTGAAGCTGAACTAGACTATTCACATCCTTGGCTTCATATTTAACATGATATAAACTTCTAAACACGTTTGCGCCATCATGAAGACCACCTATTTCCACTTCCGTAATATTGCCTGGCTCCGTCTCTGCCTCGGCTCATATGTTACTAAAATCCTCCCTCATGCCTTTGTTACTGCTAGACTTGACTATTCCATCGTACTCCTGGCTGGCCTCCAACATTCAACCATCCTTAAACTTGAGATCATCCAAAACCCTGCTGCCCATGTCCTAAATCACACTGTTACGGCCACATGGTGAAGGGTGTGGGTGGTTCCCGCTGTTCAACTTCCACCTGACTGCAGCAAGTATTTTTGTGATTAGGATCTAATCCCTTTGTGTTTTATTTGTTCAACAAACAGACACTGATAGGTTTTCTTGTATGCTTGAAGCAGAAGATTATTTATTTATTGATTAATATGCCTTATCCCAAAATTGTCATAATTGCGCCCACTCACCTCATTCACTCACACACACACACACAAGAAGAGACAGATAGAAAGAAAAAGGGGTAAGTGGTTTTTAAGTTAGGTAGGGTTTTGAGGTTCACAGTAAACCCATTGAATTCTTTCAGAAGTCAAGTTCTCGTTGGTTGCAGGCCTGAGGTGTTTGTAGATTTCTCTGTTGGTTGAAAGTTCAGTTTGAAGACAGAGGATCACTTCCAATTCACTGCTGTACAAGATGAAAATGTAGAATTCATAGCAAGGTGCCTTCCCTTGTGGCTTGCTGGATTTTCTCCATTGGTGATGCTTCTTTCTGGGTCTCTCTTTTTCTCTTTCTATCTGTCTTGAAGGCTGCCTTTTAAGGTAAAAAGTTTGTCACATCAGATTCTGTTAGGAGACACTTTGGCCTCTCCTCCATGATGATCACACAATGGCCCAGGATGAGGATAATCGGTTATGATGTTTCTACTTCATACCTTCTTTATTTCAGTAGAACCCATTCAATTCAGGAATGTTTCAGGATGGGTTCTCAATCTTTGTTCTAAACAGGCAATATAGCAATGTTTGAATACACATGTGGCCATCTTTTGCAGCATTGTCCATTTTTTAAAAAGGTAAAGTCAATTTTTATAACTCTTCAGTTTGAGTCTTTTTTTTTCATTGTCACACTTCGATTAAGCGTGACAACACCAAGTCCCATTCACCCATCACTTCACTGACCTATATTGGCCTCAGATTAAGCAATGCCTTGATTTTAAAATTCTCATCCTTGTTTGCAAATCCCTTCATTTCCTTACCCTTCCCTTTCTCTGTCATGTCCCCCAGCCCCACAACTTTCCAAGATAGCTGCACTCCTATAACTCTGGCCTCTTGAGCATCCCTGATTTTAAATGTCCACCACGGGGGGCAGTGCCTTCAGCTGCCTCCAACCTAAGCTCTGGATTTCCTTCCCTAAACCACTCTGCTCTCTACCTTACTCATCTCCTTTAAGATGCCCCTCTAAACCTACCTTGTTGACCAAGCTTGTGGTCATGGCTTCTGTGGCTCAGCATCAAATTTTGTTTTATAATATTCCTGTGAAGCACTGAAGGGATGTTTTATTACATTAAAGGCACCATATAAATACAAGTTATTGTTGCTTCGATCAACTAATTAAACATAGATTGTGAATCACTGCCCTGCAATGCAATGCCTGAAATGGTGGTGGAAGCTGATTCAGTAGCAACTTTCAAAAGGGAATTGGATACATACCGGAAGAGGAAAATTTTGCAGGGCTATGGGAAAAGAACAAGGAAATGGGACCAACCCGATAGCTTTTTCAAAAAGCTGGCATATTCGCGATGGGCCAAATGACCACCTGCTATGCTGTTCCATTCTATGAATCAAGCCCGGACTGTATGGCTTAATAAAACACCAACAGAGCTTCTACCTATGAGGCCATTGGGGGACTAAGAAAGTATCCTCAGTGTGTACACAAAGTGCAGTCCTCAATTACTATCTGAGCTTATAAATTATAGATAATTAACTCAAGGATAAAATGATTATACCATGCACATAATACAGGATTGATGTATTTTGTTAGGCTTCCAAACTTTGCTTTTGGAACCAGATATCTTGTTGATCGAAATTGTTAAATATCTGAGTTATTGTAATTGCAATTAATATTGTTAGAATGGTCCACTGAGTTTTAATGCTGATAATTGGCGTTATGAATAGATGTTCTACATCATGTTTATTGGTGTAGTAATAGGAGCACCAGCATTCAAATTTATTGTTCTATGTATCTTTATACAATGGTTGTGGCTGCTAGATCAGTATAGTAATGTTTCTCTGTGGAACAAATTTCAATTGTGGCGAAGTCAATTAAATTATATTTTAATAAAACCCACAAATTGGTTAATGCAGTAAGTTTGGCACTCTGACCTTTTACCTCTCGGGCCAGAGTTTGAATCCAAACCCAGCCTGATGGAACGCATGATCCCCCCCACCCACCCCGCTTCTCTCTCCCTCTTCTTGGCCTTATAGGTTTGGACAATCTCAAACCAGTTCCTGATGGGTATGGTTCAGTTGTAATATCTCTTTCTAGATTCATACAAATGAAGCTGAAGGGAAGGCCTAGAGGCTGAACACAGAACGTTATTGGAGATTTGTTGCTTTAGCTTACACTGTGCTAACTGTCTGTGCAGGAGAACTAAATCACGTGATATTGCATCACTACCTGTGATAACATAAATATAAGCATAAGCATTTAGTTAAATGATTATATTTAACATACTAACAAATACACTCTCACAGCAGGTTCAACTGCCTCCAATTTGCCATCAAGAAGGGCAAGAGCAGCGATGTTGGGGACACTACATCACCTCCAGGTTCCCCTCCAAGTTACACAGCATCCTCACTTGCACATGCATTGCTGTTTTTTCAACATTGCTGGGTCAGAGTCCTGGAATTCCATCCCTACCTAATACCATTGTGGGAGCACCGTCATCACAAGTGATTCAGGGCACCCAGGGATGTGCAATTAATAAAGCCTTGTCAGTCATCCACCTCCTAACAGCAATTTAAAAAAAATAATTGTCTCAGTGAAGTTGGCTCATGTAATAATGCTGCCTTGGTGCATTAAGGCGTGCTCTTCTAAATCAAGGGTTAAGGTACATTTATTGCAGCAACAAAATAGGAAGCTTTACTCTGCACTTAATTGTGCTGTACCTGACTGCAGAAAGGCACTGGACATCTCAGCTGGAAAAGTGTTATTTCACAACACAACATCTCTCAACTTCAGTTTTAAAAAATCACCCTGAAAGCATAATTGAGTCAGCAAGGAAAACCTTTCATAAAATTAAACATATGAAAATATGTAAAAATCTTCTCCAAATTAAAAGATCTGCAGAATCAACTGAAACCTTCATGTCCCACAAGGATTCAACTATAAATTTGAATGCGATGACTGAGTTAGTATGTGCTTGGTACAGTTTCCCTTTCACATTGCACAGAGATATAAGGTAGAACCTCAATTTATTAGTTGTTATCTTTTCATCGGTATCTTTACTGGTTCAACAATTAACATATTTTAGCTGTTGTAACAGTACAAAATAGGCCCAATACATCTGGCTGCTTTTCCTTGTAATTCTGAGATATCGGTGCATCGACCGATTGAGGTCCCAATTTTGGTTTTTCTGCCGCTTTTTAAACTTAAAATTCAAAGCTTATAAAGATCCTGCACAATCCCTTTCGACTGTGTGTGAGCTTCAAGATGAAAAATTGGATGTTTCACTAGCATTCTCCAGCAATTTCAATGGGCACGCATAGAGCTCGGAGTTTAATGATTGCAGCACAATCTAAGCAGATGGCATCAAGATGCTTAATGCAGATACCAGTATCAAATCTACAACATAAATAATCTTTGTGCCTAATTTATGGAATCATAAATTGCTGAAAAATCCAATTCTGTACAGTTCTATTAACACCAATGATGAATTATAACAGTTCCACATATCACAGCATTTTATTATGATAGCTGAACATTAGCAGCACAGTTCTAATCTGTGCAAATGTGCCTTTTTGCCTGGACAAGCAAAATGTGGAAATTTGCAGATTGAATGAATAATTGGTGTTGGTTTGTGGAACAATGTTGTATTTAACTCATGGGCGAGGGCACATGAATAGCCAGTATTTGTAGCAATAACAGCAGCACTTACAAGCAAACTCCACCCAAACTCTTTTGGAGTGAATGGTCTTACAACCAGGTGAGAATGGTGTCTAAGGGTCCCTTTCAGCCTTCACCTGGTCTTACTGTAACATGATGTAATTTTAAACACCGTGTTTTTAGCTCCCCTTTGGTGAATCCTTGTTCACCACTTTTCAATTATAAGGCAAAAAAACCAGCGCAAACAGGCTTTCTTAGGTTTAAAGAAGAAAAGTTGAAATTTATTAAACTTAAACTCTAATTCAGTTGACGCCTACAGATACACGACACACCCACGCTAGCATGCAAATGTGATACACACATCCAAATAGAGACAGAAAAGAGCAGAAGAAAAATAAAGTGGAAAAGTTTGAGGCAATATCTGAAGAGTTTTTGTTACAGTTCTTCGAGCTCATTGTAGAGTCCTTGATTGTAGGTAGTTCTTGCTTTTCGTTGGGGCCCAGTATTCTTTTTAAACTTTGTTCACTGTAGGAGACTTTGCTCTCTTGAACTTCATGTGTATTCAGTGGATTCAGAGGCTGTGAAAAAGAGATGGGAGCAGACAGGAGAGATCTTCTCAGTCCAGGAGCAAACAGACTTTCTGCTCAAACACTCTGTGACTCGTTCAGAAAACTCTGGAACAGCCAGTTAGTCATGTGACCAGCTAGTCCAACCAGTCCTGGCCCCAGTGGATTGCATCACCCCTGGAATGTGCTTCCCCACCCCCTCACTTTCTGTTGATCAACATCTATTATGGGTTGAATGTGTCAGGGAATGGTCCTTTGTCCTTCCAAGCACTGTTAATATGCAAATATCTTTTCCAGCCGTGGCTGATCTGTTTAACAAGTCATTTCCTCCCTGCAGCAACAGCTTAAAATCAATGTTCATGACAAAATTAATGTGCCTCATTTTTGACAGGTGGGGGCCTGCATGACAATGGCCTTAAAGTAACTGAACATCAACAGATCAAAGTCATGTCTTTCCAACATTGAGTGTACCTGTTTTCCAATTATTTCTAAGTCTCAGTCACTGGGCAAAATTCTTCAATGGTAATGCATGATGTACCTCTTAGTAAGAACATTCAGCATACTGAGAACATTAACAACAATACTCAGCTGGGCTTGGAAATGATAACTTAGCTAGTTAATATATATTCTAAGGAGCAGAAACACAGGAAATGATTTTTTCTCCTCATATCTGGTGGAAACAGGCTGTGGAGGAAGCGGTTGGGGGTGCATTTAAAATGAGGGCAGCGATTTACCCCCTCAGATCCCACTGCTTTCCCACCATGGTAACCTGTTCTTTTGTGCAGGCAAGCAGGACACTAAGGCAACAGGAGTAGACTACATGGTCCATTGAGCCAGTTCTGCCATTCAAAACGATCATGGCTGATCTTAGGATCACTTTCCCGCCCACCTTCCATACTCCATGATTCCCTGAGAGACCAAAAATCTATCTATCCTGGCCATAAATATATTCAACGATGGAGCATCCACAACCCTCTGGCGTGGAGATTTCCAAAGATTCACAAGCTCACTCTCTTGCCCTGGGACTCCAGTCTTCCTGTCTGAAAGTGCACGGCCGCTCTGGGTCCCCGCCAGTTTCAAGGCCTCTTCCTTGGTGCTGGTGAGAGGATGCTGATCAGAGACTCCCCTCTCCATCTGAGCCATCTCCTTCCTATTGTGGCTCCTCTTTCCTGCAAGAGGAAGGCTGGAGATAATAGAGTTTGGAAAATCTGATAGGCTGGATTTTACGTTGGGCTGACGGGAGCTGGCTGCCTGCTTCCACCTAGCCTGGGGAACGGTCCCACATTTTACGGGTCCACAGGCTTTAATTGTTCGGAGCTGGGACTTCCACCCACTTGAGGGAAGAAGTCCTGCCTCATTGAGCTGCCAGCCAATCATCGGGCAGGCAGCTCTTAGTCCCAGCAGCGCCACCGGGAGCGGTGGTCATTGTTGGGACTGCAGTCCAACCGAGGACATGGAGCCAGGAGTACTGGTAAGTTTGGTTTACCTCGCTGGGGTAATGTGGTCGTTTGGGGGGAAGGGGGGTATCTTGTGTCCTAGGGGTGTTTGGGGAAATGGGGGCAGCCCTTAATCGGGCACCCTGTGCCCGATCGTCAGGGTCCCCCCACACTCCAGTGCGCTGAGAGGCTGCCAAGTTTCACCGAGCGGCCTTTCATGTCTCCAGGACACCTGCTTGCCACGGGTAAAATCCCCGTGGAGGCGGGCGAGGGCCCATAAGTGGCCGTTAAGTGGCCCCTTAAGGGCCTTGATTAGCCTCGAGCAGGCGGCCGGTTTCCCCCCCTCCTCCCCGCCCTACGTAAAGTGGGGTGGAGGCAGGAACAGGTCGGGTAGGCCTCCTGGAGCCTCCCGCTCAATTTTATGCCATCCTCCCCACCCCTCCCAACCATCATCTGGCTCGCCGGGGTGGCGTAGAATTCCAGCCGATATCTTTCATGCTGACACATGCTGTCAGTGGAGTTAACAGGATGAGCTATGAAGGACAGTGGCCTGTGGCCGAACTGCAGCCATGCATCTATCAGGATGAAGTCCTAACCTCGCTCCTCTGCCATTGCTGTTGTAGTGTCACCCTCCCCATGTCGCGCATCCTCCCACGTGGTTACATACAATCCTCTAGAAGGCGACTGGTATGGAGCACTCACCTTGGCAAAACGCAATAGGTTGCTGACCCTCTTCCTGCATTGAACCCAGTTGTGCTGGGTGATCCTCATGGCTGCTGACAACCTGTGTGATCTCCAACCAGACTTGCTTGGTAAGGCAGAAGGACCTCTTCCCGCCATTGTGGGGGGTGATAACCTCCTGGTTTTCCCTGGCAGCCTGGAGGAGAATCTGCAGGGAGGCATCCCCGAACCATGGGGCCACCCTTTGACTTGCCTTGGCCATTATTTTCTGTCCTCCTTGGGTGGGGACATGGTGGGGTGGGGGGTGGGGGGGAGGTGGGAGAGTCCAGGAACCAATCACACTAGATTTAAAGCTGCACCAAGATACTGATGAATCTAAGGCAGTAGTGAATGCAGGGCTGGCAGGTTTTTAAATTGACGATTCTCATCCTGCCCCGACCATGTGATTGGGGTGGGTAGGCCCCACGTCTTCACTATGCAAAATGGCCGCCCGCCATGTGATCATGGGGCGGGGGGGGAGAGGTGGGGGGGGTCGGCGGAGACAACCGCCCACGTGACGGATATGAATGGAGCCCATTTGTGCACCCACCGGGGAACCGGTGGCGGGATCATTAAATTCATCCCGACATGTGACAAAATCTTAAACCCATTGTGTAAAAGGATACCAGAGATTTCTTCATGCCTTTGTTTCAGGGTAATTTTATTAATCTAAATAATTAACTCAGGAAGTCAAAAAAATCAAATTACGTTAGTTCTGGAAGGGAATGGTAAGACCAGTGGAAAACTCAATTCTGATTGAAACATGGATCTCGAAATTATTCCAGGTTTCCAGGAGTTTTTGACTAAACTACTAATCAGAAATTCAGAAAATACTTGACAAAGTTTCACAAATATCAATACTTACAGGGCACTGTATCAACTATGCAGAACCAAAGTTAGAATGTTCAATGTAAAGCTTTCATGTTATATTTTTTCAAAATTTCTCAGAAGGACTGCACACACACAAATCTATAATCAACTCTTTTAAAAGTAAGAACTTTGATACAATTGTATCTACTGACAGCTATCCAAACTTGTTAAATTGAAATTTGAGTCAGGACAGAATATGCAAGTGAGTTACTTCTTCCATCCATAAATAAAAATGATGCTGTATTCTGAAAATATTATCAGCAAAATAATGTTCTCTTTTGCCTGAGTAAGTAGGTTAATTCAAATGACAGAATTTTGACAGTGAGAATCTCCAAGATTATGAAATACTCCTAGATACATGAAGTAAATCCAATATCAAAAAGCGGGGTATGTCGAGATGTCTGGTGAGAAACACCACTGAGCCTTCACTGTTCTTTTCTGCCAAGATAAGTTTTTGGAGGGAACAGCTCAAAACAGAGGAGACAGTGATAAATTTTGTTCATTTGCACTGCTGGCATGCGAATATCTGTCTAGTTGAGTATTAAGCCGTGGATCAAATCTGTGCTATCTGCAGCCAACACTGACATCTCCAATATTGGAACTAATTTACTCAGAGCTTCCAGGCTTGGTCTTGACATCCAACTCTTCTGAAGGCAGCCAAGTGCAGGCAGATCAGTTTGAATACCAAAACTCACTGGAAACCGCTAATGTGACACCCCTATTCAAGAAAGGAGGGAGACAGATAGCAGGAAACTACAGACCAGTTAGCTTAACATCAGTCATTGGGAAAATGCTAGAGTTCATTATTAAGGAAGAAATAACAGGACATTTAGAAAAACACAATGCAATCAAACAGAGACAACATGGTTTTATGAAAGGGAATCATGTTTGAGAAATTTGTTAGAGTTCTTTGAGGATATAACAAGCAGAGTGGATAAAGGGGAACCAGTAGATGTAGTGTATTTGGATTTTCAGAACGCGTTTGATAAGGTGCCACATAAAAGGTAGTTTCACAAAATAAGAGCTCAGTGTATTGGGGGTAATATGTTGGCATGGATTGAGGATTGGCTAACACACATAAGGCAGAGAGTCAGGATCAATGGGTCTTTTTCAGGTTGGAAAGCCGTATCTAGTGGGGTGCCACAAGGATCAGTCCTAGGGCCTCAACTATTTACTATCTATATTCATGACTTAGAGGAAGGGACAGAGTGTAGTATACCCAAATTTGCTGGTGATACAAAAATAGGTGGGAAGGCATGTTGTGATGAGGACACAAAGAATCTGCAAAGAGATATAGATAGGTTAAGTGAGTGGGCAAAAACTTGGCAGATGGTGTTCAACGTGGGAAAGTGTGAGGTAATCCACTTTGGTAGGAAGAATAAAAAGGCAGATTATTATTTAGATTGAGAAAGACTGCAAAATACTGCAGTACAGAGGGATCTGGGTGTTCTTGTGCATGAAACACAAAAGGTTAGCATGCAGGTGCAGCAAGTAATTAGGAAGGCAAATGGAATTTTGGCCTTTATTGCTAGGGGGTTAGAGTTTGAAAATAGGAAAGTCTCGTTAGAACTGTACAGGGTATTGGTGAGGCCACATCTGGAGTACTGCGTACAATTTTGGTCCCCATATTTGAAGAAGGATATACTAGCATTGAAGGCAGTTCAGAAAAGGTTCACCAGGCTGATTCCCGGGATGAAGGGGTTGTCTTATCAAGAATGGCTAAACTCATTGGAGTTTAGAAGAATGAGAGGTGATCTTATAGAAACATATAAGATTTTAAGGGGGCTTGACAGGGTAGATGTTGAGAAGATGTTTCTACTGGTGAGGGAATCTCGAACTGGGGACATAGTTACAGAATAAGGGGGCACACTGAGATGCGAAGGAATTTCTTCTCTCAGAGGGTGGTGAATCTCTGGAATTCTCTGCCTCAGAGAGTTGTGGAGGCTAGGTCACTAAATGTTATTAAGGAGGAGGTAGATAGATTTTTGAAATCTCGGGGGAGTTGAGGGTTATGAGGAGCAGGCCCGAAAGAGGAGTTGAAGCCTGGGACAGATCAGCCATGATCTTATTGAATGGCGGGCAGGCTCGAGGGGCTGAATGGCCTACTCCTTCTATTTCTTATGTTCTTATGTTCAGCCAAAATGGCCAAGGTCAGGAACGGGGTCAGGAAGCCGCCCTCCTTATACTCTTATGAATGCAGTTGAATCGCAATAAACACACAGCTTGTTTTTTAGGCAGTGCTACATTTTTGACCGTATTATGCCTGTACCTAGATTTTTACAGTGCACAGCTTCAGGTAATTGATCTGTAATTTTAGTAACACAACCATTTTGTCACTCGTTCAGCAATTCAATGTTAGCAGATGCAATGGCAGATCCAGTATAGAGAGAATTCTAACTAGTCAGGAGCAGACATTTTGAAATCTTATGAGCTTAACTTCATGTTTTATACTATGTGCTTTCCTCAAAACCCCACACCCCAATTTAATAATGCCTTATAGTCCTCGGACAATTATTATCAGTTGTTTAATCAATGACTTTCCCTCCATCGTGATGTCAAGATAAGAGTTGTTCACATATCATTCAACAATGTTCAACTTCATTCACAATTTCTTTGAAACCTGCACAATGTCTAGGCTTGGACTGGCAGGTGTCTGGTAACATTTGTGCCACGTAATTGCCAAATAATGACCATGTCTAACAAGTAAATGCCCAACTACCTCCTGCTGACCTTCAATGGTCCTCCCATTACTGAGTGCCTCAACATCAACATCTTGGGTCTCACCATTGACCAGAAGCTTAGCAGGAATAGCCTTCACAACACCTCTCACTTTTTTCCCTGGGCTCTGCACTTGTTTAAAAACTGTACAGTTTCTTCCAGTTCTGATGAAAGGCCATCTATCTAAAACGTTAACTCTGTTTTTCACTCCACAGATGCTGCCTGACCTGCTGAATGTTCTCAGCATTTTCTGTTTTTAATTTCAGATTTGCAGTATTTTGCTTTAGTCTTAACAACTTACAGAAGTAATTTAGAGTTTGGGTACTCTTTGATAATTGACTCACCTCCTGACCTCTCAAAGCCTCTCCACTATCTACAAGGCTGAAGTCAGGAATACAATTGAATACTCACCACTCCCCTACTTGGGCCCAGCCACAACAACACTGAAGAACATCGACACTGAAGAAGATCAACACCATCCACAACAGAACTGTTCACTTGATCATTGCTCCTGCCACTATACACAATCCGTACCCCCTCCATCATCGCTCTACTATCTGAGCAATGCACTGCATCAACTCACCATCCTTACTTCAACAGCACCTCTACTACTGAAAAGGGCAAAAGCAACTATGTTGTGGAAACACCATCACCTCCAAGTTCCTTCATTGTCAATATTCGGGAATCCTGACAGAACTGCATTGTGGTAGCACCATCATGACAAGGCCTGCAGTGGTTCAGGAAGGTGGCCCATTACCACGTGGGTCTTCAGAGCCTTACAAATGTTATAACAGCCTGAGAACTTTAAAAAAAAATCACTCAGCCATAATTTTATTGATGATAAATTCTATAGCATGAAGAAACAATCCAAGGCTGATATGAGAGTTGGTTTGTTTTTTTAGGCTATAGAATTTATCATGACTGAAAAAAATCAGGATACTACTGCAGAACATTACATGATTCACTGGAGATATAATAAAGAAATTTTATTTTTCTGGGAATTAAAGAAGAAAGTGCATTCATTTAGTACTTATCATGATCTTAGGATGTCCCTTAGTGCTTTATAACCAATTGGGTACCGTTAAAGTACATGTAGGAAATGTGGCAGCCAATGTACATGCACCACAAAATTTGCAGGGCTATGGGGAAAGGGTGGGGGAGTAGGACTAGCTGAGTTGCTCTTGCAGAGAGCCGGCACAGATATGATAGGCCGAATGGCCTCCTTCTGCGCTGCAACCATTATATGTTTCCATCAAGGTCCCACACACAGCAGTATGATACAGACCAGATAATCTGCTTTTTGTGGTGTTGGTAAGGGATAAATATTGGCCGGGACACCAGGGATAACTACCCTGCTCTTCTTCAAAATAGTGCCATGGGATCTTTTACATCCTCTTGTGCGGGCAGAAGGAGGCTTGATTTAATATCTTATTGGAAAGACAGCACCGCCAACAGTGCAGCACTCCATTAGTACTGCACAAGAGCGTCAGCCTAGATGTTGTGCTTATTTCTAAGGAGTGGGATTGAACCAGAACCTTCTGACTCAGAGGTGAGAGTGCTACCCAATGTGTTTGTATATATGTATATATAGAAACATGTTCGAACTAGAAGTAAAGGATCAACTACAGACACATCTGCACACAAACACTTTGTTCACTTTAGTTAAGTAGTATTTATACATCAAATATGTTCCTGCTATCATTTCTTGCAACAATTCTTTCTGGAAAACCTTACTGCATAGGATCGAAATTTCACAAATCCCTTGGGAGTAAGCAGTGAGTTTTATTATCTATGTCCCACATGGGTTGCCTTATGTGTAATTGTGTTCTGAACATTTAGAAACTCTAACCTACCTTGGCTCTCAGCTTTTGTGTGTAGCTGAAGGTCACGAACAATCATCCAATCTGGGTTACATGCATCCAGTTCTACTGTATAAGTTTACATCCTTTTTGTAATTCAGGCTCTTGTTACAACATGAGAGTTTTGCTGGAACTGGTCTGGCAGATTAAAAGGTGTCGCCAAGGAAAATAAAGAGAGATGAGGATTGAGACTAGGACCAAGTAGGTGATACACCACGATGTGACAAAGGAAGAAAGATTTTTTTTTGTTGCAGTTTTCTATAACCTTCATGGAGTAAACTACCCTCGAACAGAAAATTATCCACTTTCTTGCAACATTCAAGGTTACTGAGGGGAAATGTTCTTCACTTTGACTGAAACAATGCATATAGTCAGTGAAAGGATCAGAACTTGTCTAGTTACAGATTTTGAGAGCTAGCAAAATAGCATCCATCTTTTAAAACAGATATAGCTTCACTTGTTCCTAAACTCATTCTCATCTCATTTGAATGATTGGTGAGTTTATTACTACTATTGATAATGTTTTAGTATTGGCAGGGTATATTAATAGTGGTATGGTAGATTAATTTTAGTAAAGTATAGTACTAGCAGTAGTAAATTTATTATTACCAATGGTAAGGTTGATTACTATTGGTAGGGTTATTAGTATTAGCAGCAGCAGGGTTTATTAGTAGCAGGATTTAGTTGTAGTACCAAGGTTACTATCTAATAGATAATAACAACCACTGCAGTGCACATCCTGTGCTCTGTGGGAACTCCAGGACACTTCTCAGGTCCTGGATAACCATATGTGCAGGAAGTGTCGTCAGTTGCAGCAGCTTGAGCTCCAGGTTTTGGAACTTGAGCAGCAGCTGGCGACACTGCGGAGCATTCGTGAGGATGAGAGCTTCGTGGATAACACATTTATAGATGTCATCACCCTGCAACTTAAGAGTAGACAGGGAGAGAGGGGATGGGTGACCGCCAGACAGTCAAGAAGAAACAGGCAGGTAGTGCAGGAGACACTGAGTGCGTCTCACTTTTCAACAGGTATTCAGTACTGAATACTGAGGAAGATGATGGTTCATCTGGGGAGTGCAGCTACAGCCATGGCCATGGCACCAGGGGTAGCTCAGCTGCACAGCGCAGGGCACAAGGAAGACTGGAAGAGTGATATTGATTGGAAATTCAATAGTCAGGGAAACAGACAGGCATTTTTGTGGCCGCAGACGTGAATCCAGGATGGTGTGTTGCCTCCCTGGTGCCATAGTCAAGGATGTCACTGAATGGCTGCAGAGCATCCTGAGTAGGGAGAGTAAACAGCCAGCAGTCATGGTCCATATTGGTACTAATGACATAGGTAGACAGAGGGATGTGGTCTTGCAGAAAGTTTATTGAGCTAGGTAAGAAATTATCAAGTTGGACCTCATAAGTGAGTACAGGAATAGAAGGATAAGACAGATGAATATTTGGCTGGAAAGTTGGTGCAGGAGGGAGGGCTTTAGATTCTTGGGACATTGGGACCGGCTCTGGGGGAGATGGGATCTGTAAAGGCCAAACGGGTTGCATCTAAACAGAGCAGGACTTGAGTTCCTTGCAGGTCGTTTTGCTCGTGCTGTTAGGGAGGGTTTAAACTAGTTTGGCAGGGGATGGGGACCTGATGGTTGACGCAGTTGGGACAAAATCAGAAATGAAAATGGAAGGCAGAGAATTAGTGAATGAGTCTGGAAGGCAGAGGAAACAAAGGTTAGAAAATGAAAAAAGAGTTCGGCAGGGCTCAAGGGTTATCTAATTCGGTGCAAGGAGTATAGCAAATAAAGCAGATGAGCTGAGGGCACAGATAGACACATGGCAGCATGATATCATAGCTCTTAGAGAAACATGGCTTCAGGAGAGACAGGAAGGGCAGCTCAGGGTTTTCAGACACAATAGAGAGGGGGATAGTAATGGAGGGGGTTGGCAATTTTGGTCAAAGGAACAATTACAGCTGTGAGGATATGTTGGAAGGGGCGACACAGTGGCGCAGTGGTTAGCACCGCAGCCTCACAGCTCCAGCGACCTGGGTTCAATTCTGGGTACTGCCTGTGCAGAGTTTGCAAGTTCTCCCTGTGACCATGTGGGTTTTCGTCGGGTGCTCCGGTTTCCTCCCACAGCCAAAGACTTGCAGGTTGATAGGTAAATTGGCCATTATAAATTGCCCCTAGTATAGGTAGGGGAATTGAGGGAAGGTGGGGATGTGGTAGGAATATGGGATTAATGTAGGATTAGTATAAATGGGTGGTTGATGGTTGGCACAGAGTCAGTGGGCCAAAGGGCCTGTTTCAGTGCTGTATCTCTAAATAAAATAAAAAATGAGGCCATATGGATCGAGCTAAGGAACAAAAAAGGGGCAATCACACCGCTGGGAGTGTACTATCAACCCCCCACACCGTCAGAGGGAGATAGAAGAGCAGATATGTAGGCAAATCTCTGGGAAGTGCAAAAACAATAGGGCAGTAATAGTAGGGGATTTTAACTACACCAATATTAATTGGGATAGCTTTAGTATGAACGGAACTGAAGGTGCAGAATTCTTGAGGTGCATTCTGGAGAACTTTTTTGGTCAGTACGTAGCAAGTCCAAAAAGAGAGGGCACAGTTTTAGACTTAAAAATGAAGTTGGGCAGGTGGAAGGAGTAGCAGTGGGAGAGCATTTTGGTGGTAGTGATCATAATTCAGTCAGTTTTAACATAATTATGGAAAAGGACAAAGATAGAACAGAGTTAGAGTTCTCAATTGGGGCAAGGCCAATTTTACTAAGCTGAGGAGTGATTTAGCGAAAGTGGACTGGAAACAGCCACTTGAAGTTAAATCAGTGTCAGAACAGTGGGACACCTTCAAAGGTGAGATTCAAGGGGTTCAGAGTAAACATGTTCTCACATGGAAAAAGGGTGGGACGGCCATGAATATCTAAAGCCCCATGAATATCAAGGAGCCTACAGGATAAGATAAGGCAGAAAAGGAAAGCTTATGTTTGATAACGAGAACTCAATACTGCAGAAAACTGAGAGGAGTATAGAAAGTGGAAGGGTGAAGTCAAAAAGGAAATTAGGAAAGCTAAGAGAGGGCATGAAAGAATATTGGCAACCAAAATCAAGGTGAACCCAAAGATGTTTTCTCAATACATTGGAGTAAGAGGATGACTAAGGAAAGAATAGGGCCCATAAAAGACCAAAAACATAACCTAGGTGTAGGGGCGGAGGATATTGGTGTGGTTCTTCATGAATACTTTGCATCTGTCTTCACAAAAGAGGGGGATGATGCAGATATTGTAGTCAAGGAATGGGGCATGAAGTATTGGATGAGATAAACATAAGGAAGGAAGGAGCAATAATTAATGGGATTAGCATCCTTGAAAGTTGATAAATCACCAGGGCCGGATGAAATGTACCCCAGGCTGTTAAAAGAAGCCAGAGAGGAAATAGCAGAAGATCTGTTCATCATTTTCCAGTCCTCACTGGATACAGGTGTGGTGCCGGGGAATTGGAGAACTGCTAACATTGTACCTTTGTTTAAAAAGGGAATGAGGGATAGACCGAATAATTACAGGCCAGTCAGTGCACCCCACAAATTATTTCTGCATTGGAATGGATGGCAGTGCCTGATATCTTCATTACAAGTAGAAGTATGAAAATTTCTTATTGTTTTCCCTTTTCATTTCCTGTTGGCAGGAGTACTTGCTGAAAATCGGCAATTATGAACAAAAATTGGAAGATCATTCCCCCTGTTTTAATAGCTACGCCATTCATAGATGGGTCACTTTCCTGAGAGAACAGAGCACTGGTGACACCGGTGGAATCATACCCAGCATGTGAGTCACTGGCCCCACCCACTGGCTAAAAAGTCAGGGGAGAGCCTGCCTCCCCAGGCCTGGAAGCCACACAGCCATTTTGCATGCCCCAGGCACTTACTTGGCCTCGGTCGGGACTTCTGCCTCTCTGAGGCAGGAAGTCCCACCTCCAAAAGCTGCCGGCCGATCAGAGGGCTGGCAGCTCCACAGTCCCAGAAGCACCACTGGGAGCGGTGTCCGCTGTTGGGACTGCACCAAACCAGAAAAGAATGATGGACATTGCCCTTCAGGAAGGTAAGTGAGTTTCGGGCCTCGCCGGGAACGATCAGCTGGGCCTTGGAGAGGGGGGTGGGGCTTGGAGTCTAGGGTGGGGGCATTAGTTTTAGAAGAAGCAGCCTGTACTGCTGGGGGGGGCCCTACATAGGCACAGGGTGACTGATTAAGAGGGCCACCCCGCCAGTCTGCAAGGAGGCCAACTAGTATTACTGGGCAGCCTCCTCAGGTGCTGAAGTGCCTGTCCACTGCTGGTAAGATACCAGCGGCGGTGGGAGGATGCTCTTAAGTGGCAATTAATTGGCCACTTAACAGCCTCAATTTGGTTGGGGCGGGTGGGCCATTTATTACCTCCCCCACCACTGGTAAAATAGCATTGGGGGTGAGTAGGGGACGGGAATGGTCCCTCGCCTCCCCACTCGATTTTATACCCTTCCACCTCTCGGCCTGCAACTGGAGGGAGTGGGGGGTGTAAAATTCCGGTGACTATCTTCAGGAGAGAAGGCGAAAGGACGTATGTGCATGCTGGAAGGATCAAAATGTTGACTTTGAAAAGCAGTGTCTCCCCAACGGTTGTATTCTGGAGTAAAGAGACCTAAGCCTATCATAATAGTTAAGGCTTTTTAGACTAGGTCTTTCACAAAAGTAGGTTTGCATCTTACTTAGACAAAGTTGTTCTTTGATTTCTCAGAGGTTATCTCCTCCTTTACTGTACACACCCTGTAACTTCACCAGATATAAGTGTAACATTAAATTAAAGATATAGATTTTAAAAGGAACACAGGAAGGCCACATCTAATGCAAAATCATATGACACCTTAGAAATAGTATAAAAATACAAGGTTCTGAAGAAAACACTTAGTGACAGGAAACAATGAGTAGTGATTAATGGATGTTTTTCAGGCTGGAGGATGTTTTGTAGTGGAGCTCCCCAGGGGACAGTGTTGGGATCCTTGCTTTTCCTTATATCTATTAATGACCTAGACCTTTGTGTACAGGGCACAATTTCAAAGTTTGCAGATGATACAAAACTTGGAAGCATTGTGACCTGTGAGGAGGATAGTGTAGATCTCCAAAAGGACATAGACAAATTGGTGAAATGGGCAGACAGGTGGCAGATGAAATTCAATTCAGAGAAATGTGAAGCGATTCATTTTGGTAGGAAGAACATGGAGAGACAATTAAAATAAAGGGTACAATTCTAAAGTGGGTGTAGGAGCAGAGGGACCTGGTAGTATAGGTGCATAAGTCATTGAAGGCAGCAGGACAAGTTGAGAGCGTGGCTAATAAAACATACAGTATCCTGGGCTTTACTAATAGGGACATAGAGTACAAGAGCAAGGAAGTTATGTTGAGCTTGTATAAGACACTAGTTTGGTCTCAAAGGTTCACGAGAATGGTTCCAGGGATGAGGAACTTCAGTTATGAAGATAGATTGGAGAGGTTAAGACTGTTTTTTTTGAAGAGAAGGCTGAGAGATGATTTGCTAGAGATATTCAAAATCTTTAGGGGTCTGGACAGAGTAGATAGAGAGAAACTATTGCCACTTGTGAAAGGATCGAGAATGAGAGGGCACAGATTTAAAGTATTTGGTAAGAGAAGCAAAGGTGACATGAGGAAAAACTTTTTCACGCAGTGAGTGGTTAAGGTCTGGAATACACTGCCTGAGAGTGTGGTGGAGGCAGGTTCAATTGAAGTAGTTAAAAGGGAATTAGAGTGTTATATGAGATGGAAGAATGTGCAGGATTAAGGGGAGAAGGTGGGGGAATGGAACTGAGTGAATTGCTCTTTCAGAGAGCCATTACGGTCAAGATAGGCTGAAAGCCCTTCTGCACTGTAACAATTCTGTGATTCTGTGAATAAGCAAACCTCCTCTATGTTTTAGAGTGTGTTAAATGTGCTTCGGTGTAAATAACGTTTTGTTTTAATCATGTATAGTTAGTCCGAACCACAACATCATTGTACATTGTGCATACATTTTTGTCTTTGGAAAAAAGGGGGATGTTGTGGGACAACCTTAAGAGGATCACCTGAAGAAGCAGTTAGTGAAGGTCACCAGAGGAAGTGATGTCACATCACACATGACCAGGGAGTTGTGGGTGCCGCTTGACAGAGTGAGGTGTGTATTGGTGTGGCTCCTGCAGTAGCAGTTTATATGTTCTAGTTAAGTTATAATAAGCCATGTTTTCTTTGGATATTACTTGCAGTCCTCTGAATCTTACAGTAGTTCACATACCAAAGGAACAAGTAATATTACAGTTACATGACGGCAAATCAGTGCCATGTCAGTGGAAGGCATTCAAGGAAGAGATACTGAGGGTTCAGAGCAAGTATGTTCCCTGAAAGAAAAAGTGTACAACTAACAAATCTGGAGCCCCCTAGATAGCAAGGGGATTAAATTAGAGGATAAAGAAAAATAGGGAAGCTTATGACAGATACCTGGGGCTCAATACTGCAGAAAATTTCGAGGAGTATAAAAAGTGTAGGGGTGAAATTAAAAAGGAAATTAGGAAAGCAAAGAGAGGGCATGAAAAATATTGGCAAGTAAAATCAAGGAAAACCCAAAGATTTTTTATAAATATCTAAAGAGCAAGAGGATAACTAAAGAAGAATAGGGCCTATTAGGGTTGAAGTCTTGAGGGGTTTAACATCTTTGAAAGTGGATAAATCTCCAGGCCCAGACTAAATTAATCCCAGGCTGTTAAGGGAAGCAAGAGAAGACATAGTGGAGGCTCTGACCATCATTTTCCTAACCTCTCCGGCAATAGGTGTGGTGCCAGAGGACTGGAGGACAGCTAACATTGTACCATTGCTCAAAAAAGGAGCAAAGGATAGAACATGTAGTTACAGGCCAGTCAGCCTAACCTCAATGGTGGGAAAATTATTCGAAAAAATTCTGAGGGACAGGGTAAATCTTCATTTCGAAAACACGTATTAATCAAAGACAGTCAGCATGGATTTGTTAAGGGAAGATCATTTGTTCTTTTGATCTTAGAGTAGGTTACAGGTTCAGCACAACATCGTGGGCCAAAGGGCCTGTACTGTGCTGTACTGTTCTATGTTCTATGTTCTATGTCTGACTGACATTGAATTTTCTGAGGAGTTAACAAGGAGGATCAATGAAGGTAATGCATTTGATGTAGTCTGTAAGCATTTTAACAAAGCTTTTGATAAGGTCCCACATGTCAGACTGGTCAAGAAAGTAAAAGCTCATGGGATGCAAGGCAAAGTGGCAAGTTGGATCCAAAATTGTCTCAGAGGCAAGAAGCAAAGGGTTATGGTCGATGGGTGTTTTTGTGACTGGAAGGATGGGGTTCCGCAGGGCTCAGTACTAGGTCACTTGCTTTTTGTGATATATATTAATGATTTGGACTTGAATGTAGGGAATATGATTAAGAATTTTGCAGACAATACAAAAATTGGCCATGTGGTTGATAATGAAGAAGAAAGCTGTGGACTGCAGGAAGATATCAATGGACTAGTCAGATGGGCAGAACAGTGACAAATGGAGTTCAATCCAGAGAAGTGTAAGGTCATGCACTGGGGAAGCCTAACAAGGCAAGGAAATACACAATAAATGGTAGGATGCTGAGACGTGTAGAGGAACAGAGGGACCTTGGAGTGCATGCCCACAGATCCTTGGACAGGTGGATAAGGTGGTCAAGAAAGTATACGGGATATTTGCCTTTATGAGCCGAGGCATAGAATATAATTGCTGGCAGGTTATGCTGGAACTGTATACAACACTCGTTATGCCACAGCTGGAGTACTAAATGCATTTCTGGTTACTGCACCATAGGAAAGATGTGATTGTACTAGACAGGGTACAGAGATTTACAAGGTTGTTGCATGGACTGGAGAATTTTAGTTATGAAGAAAGATTGGCTAGACTAGGGTTGCTTGGTCTAGATAGAGTGAATAGGAAGACCCTATTCTCCTCGCTTGAGGAGTCCCTACCAGGGGGCATAGATTTAGGGTAAGAAGTAGGAGTTTTTAGGGGAAATCTTTTCACCCAGAGGGTGGTGGGGATCTGCAACTCACGACCTGAAAGGGTGGTAGAAGCAGAAACCCTCATAACATTTAAAAAGTACTTGGATATGCACTTGAAGTGCCGTAACCTACAAGGCTACGGACCAAGAGTTGGAAAGTGAGATTAAGCTGGATGGCTCCCCGTCGGCTGGTGTGGAAATGATGGGCTGAATGGCCTCCTTCTGTGCTATAAATTTCTATGATTCACTGCTCATGTGTCTTCACAGTTTCACTCGTTACAGGAACTGAGTGTATATGTAAAAGAAAGGTGTCATTGAGCTTTATTGTAATGTTTAGGTGAAGGGCCAAAATAGAAAAGAATATGTGCCATTTAAGTTAAATGAAAAAAGAAATAAAGTCTATATATTACAAGAGGAAGGGAAAACTGAGGTACAAAGGTAACCAGATCAGCATAAATTCATAAAAGGTTAGAATCCCGATATTACTTCCTATTTCCCCTTTCCCCACCATGGTAATTATTATATTTCTACATGAAGATTATCCTGAAGTTCAGAAATGGAATCTAGCATAATTCAAAGTCCATTTGTTGACGGCAGAAAATAATCAAGTTGAAAGAAAAATAATGTATAATTTATTTCCTAATGAAAGCGGCAAGCTGAGCTTCTTTATCCCAGTTACACTGGCTTTAAACCAAAGGAAAACTTCTCTTTTCAGTGATAATTTTTGTTTTCAATGGCTCTGAACTTGTGCAGATACTTAAAGGGGAAAACATTGGATAAGGCCCATTAACAGGTGTGGGAATTTGGATGTGTGATTAGCCATGCCCATTCCTTCTGATGCAGGCAGAAAGCAAACTTCACGCTGCCTGCTCATTTACATGATTGTAGAGTGCAGCTGGCACTAGCCGCACTGTTGAGTGCCTGCACGCCTAAGTAGGGGCTGCAAAATTGTGAGAGTTCAAGTTAGCCTGCACCATTTAAAGCAAACCTGCACCTTTTAAAGGGGAGGTGCAATTTGGCTGGGACAGGTGCTGGTCGCCATTGTATGAGTGACGTTGGCCTGTAAAAGACCACAGAAATTACACAATATGGCAGAGAGCAGGCTCCAAGATTCTCCAACACAGGACTGGAGGCCTTGGTGGAGGAGGTGGACAGGAGGAGAAAGGTCCTCTATGCACAGGGGGCCAGGAGGCTCGCTAGACATATACAGAGATGGCAATGGGAGCAGATAGCCATGCAGGTCAAATATCAGGAGAGGACCTGGTGCTGAAGGGAGTTCAATTACCTCAGTTGTCAAGGTGAATAATGCATCTTCAAATGCCACATTTCACCAACTGCACCACTATTCTAACACACTGCTCATTGCACAACACACCAATCTCTCACCCAACAACAATCTCCATCAATCACAACTCATAACTCACATTCATAGCTTCACCTCACCCTCACACACTTTGCACTGTTACAAGCCTCACACCCAAATCTCACACTTTGCCTACACTGCCAACTATAAAACAATGACAACCACATTGCAGCACACTCACTGACACAGTTTCTTCTCTCTGGCAGGATAAGGTGACGCAAAATTGAAGGCAGCAGCAGCTAACCGGCAAAGAACAGGCACAGCTGCATGTAGTGTTTGATTGATCTGGGTTTGATTGTATTAGTCTGTCCACGTATCTGTGTTCACTGTATTTGATTGCTTAAGCCTATAGGCAGAGCTTAAGAGTTAAAAGTGAAACTAAAAGACACAGCTAGGATCGTCTGCAGAAAACACACTGCTGTGCAAAGACATTATACTGAGATTGTCTGAGGACTAATGTATTTTAGAGTGCTGTAAATAAATCTGTTGGTGATTTAATACAAGTGTGATACCTGCATTGCTTTGAGATAAATCAGATATACATATTATATCCAACAACCCGGCATAAACATAACACACCCAATGGAGGAGATGGTGCTCACCATCATTAGCGTGGTCACTGCTGAGGATGTGGTGAGTGGTAGGGTTGAATCTCGCCTCCCCCTCGTCTCATAATCTCTTCAGATGTTTTAAGCATGCACCACTTGCTTTACCCTCTCCCCTCACGCAACTCTACATTTGTGTCTTTCTACTTTCAGATATCCAATGCCTGCCACATGGCCAGGCAATGGTGCAGGAGCGTGAAATGATAGGGGAAGAGGAGACTCATGATGATGATGAAACACCGTCTCTGAACTGGGACTAGCAGCCACTAGCTCAGATACTGACACTGTCTGTACTTTAGAGGGTAGCATAGAGGCAAGATCTGCACATAGTGAGTAAACCGGCACAAGTGGGCTGCAGCCACAGCAGGGGGCAAGGATCGAGCAGATGCTAGCTCCCCGGAGGGTGAAGTCACACATGAGTTCTGCTGCAGAGGATTCAAATGAGAACTTTGATGAGGTAGTGTACAGGAAAAGGCTGATGGGTATGCACAGAGAGATGCTTGGCACATTGGCAGGCCTGCCAGAAAGTCTGCAGTCTCGGAAAGGAGCATAGAGGAGTCTGGCACCAAATTGACGCAAGGCCTTGCACAGAGATTGGAGACCATCCTGTCTAATGTGGAAGTGGTGGCCAACTCCATGTGAACACTTGTGGACCCAACCATGATGCAGAGTCTGATGGCCGATGTCTCAGCTTCCATTCAGCACAAGCAGAAGCCGCCCCAATGTTTGGGTGCTATAGTGGAAGCTCAGACTGAACTCATGCAAGCTCAGCTTGGTGCCATGCAAGTTCAGACTGCTGCCATAATGGCTGTGGAAACCAGTGCTCAAAGAGGCTTGCAATGTCTCAGAACAGTCCAGCATTCTGTCTTTTAACAGGTTACAAGGATTGCTGAGGCACTGCCCTGGGGGAGTGGCAGTGGCTCCATGGAGCACAAACCTGCTGCCCACCCTCACAATGACAGTTCTCCCATCCCTGCCACTATGCCAGTGTCCTTGCTGTTGCCTGTCAGCTAGCCAGCCTAAACTGATGCTGCCCATGCCAAGATGCTGCTATCTGAAGCTGGGCTTCTAGGGCCAAAGCTGGTTGAGGTTGTCCTGCAAGGCCATGTGCAGTCTGCCCCAGTGAAAGTCAGCAGCCCTTCACCAGCCAATGCTGCTGCTACCGGGGGAGCACTGCATTGGAGCATTGGGACAGGCAACGCCACATGGAGAACAACCAATAAGGGAATGCAATAGGTTAATTAATTGAGGTTTGTATGGAATATTAGATGGTTTGATTTATAAAGTTGTTTTGGAATGTTTGTTTAGTGGTGAATGTCATTTCAGTTTTGTGGCCAAGAGGGCACAGTGATGGTCCGTAACAGAGGGAAGGTAAGGTGTGGACTGTTGGTGAATGAGGAACTGGGGTTATGTTGACTGGCACTGCAGTCAGATGAGCTGATCACGGACATGCTGGCCAGAAAACGGATGTGTTGGTTGCCTCCTCACTTCCTCTTGCTCTTCTCGTCCTCCTCAGCTGCTCACTATCTCTCTGATGGCAAGGGCTGTGTCCTCATGATGCTGAGGTTTTGCAGTATGCAGCAGACCACAAGGAATCTTGTTGCATGCTCTGCCGAGTACTGAAGGGCTTCTGCAGAGCAGGCCGGGCAGCAGAAGCATTGTTTAAGCACCCCAAAGTTCTGCTCAATGACATATTGAATGACATTATTTGCATGCTGCTTGAGTTGTGCACTGGAGTTATGAACCATGTGGTCAGCAGATAGCCCTTGTCACCCAGTAGCTACCCTCTGGTGTCTCAAATACTGATGGTACAGCTGACTGGCACAGAATGAAGGCATCATGTCTGCTGCCAGGATACTGGACATTGGCCTACATGATGTGCTAATCATGTTCACACACCGCCTGCACATTCAGGGAGTGGAACCCTTTCAGTTGTGGTACAATTTAGATACAGCACCCCCGAAGCAGTCACGTGTGCAGTCAATGGCATCCTACACCATGGGAAAGCTCACTATACTGGCGAAATTACAGGGACACTGCCTGTTTCTCTTTGGCAACAGACAATGCAATGCACTCCCTTCTCCTGGCATAAAGAACGTCAGTCACCTCCCTTATAGAGCAGTGGACAGCAAACTGCAAGATGTTAGGGATGTCTCCTGCTCCAGCCTGGAAGAATTCCACCACAAAGAAGTTCATGGCCACAATCATCTTCACAGCCACTGGCAGCGCTGTCCTCGGCCTGCTCTATGGATGCAGGTCTGCCTGCAATAGGCTGTCAGATTTCAGTGAGCACCTCCTTCATAAAACAGAAAAGTCTCACATGCTGTACCTTGCTGAGATTGAGGTAAGAGAATTGCTCCCTGACGATCCTGGGTGGATATGGGCTCCTGCTAAGGGCCCTTGACCCCTCCTCCCTCTTTGACCAGCTTGTACTCATAGAGTGATAGACTCATTTATGGCACAGAAGGAGGCCATTCAGCCCTTTGGTGTGTTTTCTCTACTCATTCGCCCTGTCATGCTACAGGCCAAGGAGGATGGTAACTACAGCACCCATGACTGACAGCAGGTGGTCTGAGCAGAACCCTTGAAATGAGAACCAAGGACTTCACCACATGCAACTCCACTCTCTGTAGATTGCACCAACTTTAAATAGTGCGACAAGCAACCAAGCACTTCGCCTAACTCAGCAGCAGCCATAGAAAACAATTGGCAACTAACCTGGAAGTAGTTCATGATCCCTGGTGGCTGTCCTCCCAGTGGCATAGATAGAAAGAGGGACGAGGTCTTGGAGGCAGATTTTAGGGAGATAGAAAAGAATTGAAAAGTAGGAACTGAAAGGTAGTCAGTGGGATTAGTCTGGATAGCTTTTTTAGAGCTAGCACAGAGACAATGAGCTGAATGGCTTCCTTTTGTGATATAAATTTTCTACATTTCCAGTTGTTGAATGAATGTTCAACTGTGAGGTTCAGGCAGGGCATTAGCTGGGGCTTTGAGGTTGAAAATGGCACCACTGCAATCAGATCAGCATTACACACTGACTGACTTCACGATCAACCTACTCTGCTTACTTACCGTGCACGTTCCTAACATTCCCACTAATGCCTCAAAAGGTCAAAAGTGTGCGAGCATGGCGCGGACGTCATTTTGCATACAAAACTGTACCCCTGCCACTCAAAAACCGGACACTACGGAGCATAACTTTGTAGCCAGTGTGTTCCTCTGAAATTCCCTTCTCTGTTATTTGACCAAGTGTTTCAAATGAACACGTTATATTCCACAGCGCAATGTGTTCTACGAGAGTGATATGGCACTTTAGGCTCATTTTTGAAACCGAGAAGTTATCTCTCTCTCACAGCAACAAGAAGAATTATGGCATCCTTTCATTAGATTATTTTAAGACTTGTTTAAATATTTATGTATAATTACATTCCCATCCAGTTAAATTGTAATTCATACCAAGTATACAGAAATGTTTGGTTTGAATTGTTAAACTAATCCATGGCCTTATTTGAAAAGCCTTTAATAAAATAGTTATTCAATTTTATGCAAATATAGGCATGTAGCCACAAATATCACAACTGCCAGTAACCATTGTAACAAATTGCTGCCACACGTAACATGATAAACTAAGTAGTAAGGCTGCTATGGATGGTAATAATTTCATTTTGGAAGTTTCAATATGATTTGCACAAAGCCTTACCTAAAGGACAAGAACCATCATATTTAGGATGAGAAGCAATCTACCATATACTGTATGGTGAAAACTTGACACAATAAATACTGACAGGCAGCATACTCAGCTTCTGTATGTCTGTACTTAATTAAAATTGCATCGCTATTTGAGTAAAAGCATTTCAATAAAGGAAAACATGAAAGTCATCTCATGCGCTTTTGTTTGACATCAAAGGGGTATCATTCCAGCATGGTGTCAAGCCAGTTTTAAATAATCCTCAAAGAGGTGTCCTGGGCTTTTTAGAAAATCAAACAGGGTTCAGTAAAATGTTAGGAGTATGGACAATCCTACCAATACCTATTTATACATTCCCATCAGCAACAGAACTCTACACATGAGATTAAGATACAGTATAAAATCATGGCCTAGAACAGTCCAAATGGATGGGTAGTACTCATCGCAATTGCAAAAGAAGATTTCAGCCATTATTTTACAGGAAGAATACCTGTGTAAACAGGAAAATACAGGTATATAAGAGAATAAAGACCAGCCTTACCCTACTTGATGCACAAAAGTTCTCATATATCAGCACCTGTCAGAGGACATGGAAGTTATACTACAAAGAGAAGCTTTGTGGGAAGTATTTGGTATGCATGACACTGAATTAAGGGGCTCATCATTACTCTAACTCCAGCTATGAAAGTGACAGCAACCATACATTCTCTGGCACAAAAGCAAATTACTGCGGATGCTGGAAATCTGAACGAGAACCTGAAACCATAACTCTGTTTCTCTCTCCACAGATGCTGCCTGACCTGTTGCGTGTTTGCAGCATCTTGTGTTTTTATTATACATTTTCTGGTATTGAATAGATTCCCTCTGTGTCAAAGGATTACAGTGTTCATTCATTCCACAGCTGTGGAGGGACAGAGAGACAGAAATAATCTTATGTCATTGCTAACTGTGTATGTGTGTATGGGGGGGGGGGGGGGGGTGGGTGGTGGGGGTGGGTGGTGTGTGGTGTTTATTGACTTTGCACATGTGGATCAGTGAGCCAACAAATCAGGCCAATGACACACATCAACCATAAGGGTTTACAACCATACGGCAAGCCATGGTCTATTAAGGCTCCCCCCAAAAATAATCTTCATAGTACATGCGCAAAATCTGGATCAGTGCATAACAGTAGAGCCTCAACACTGGTATCTACCTGACTAAGTGGAAAATTGCCCAGGTGTGTCCCATCCACAAAAAAAGCAGGACAAATCCAATCTGGTCAATTACTGCCCCATCAATCGACTCTCAATCATCAGCAAGTAATGGAAGGTGTCATTGACTGTGCTATCACGTGGCACTGACACAGTAATAACCAATTACCAATGCTCAGTTTGAGTTCCACTAGGTCCAATCGACTCCAGGCCTCATTACAGATTTGGTCCAAACATGGGCAAAAGAGCTGAATTCCAGAGGTGAGGTTAGAGTGTCTGCCTTTGACATCGATGCAGGATTTGACCAAGTTTGACATCAGGAGCCCAAGTAAAATTGAAGTAAATGGGAATTGGGGGAAATCTCTTCACTGGCTGGAGACATACCTGGCACAAAGGAAGATGGTTGTGGTTGTTGGAGGCCAATCATCTCAGCCCCAGGACATCACTACAGGAGTTCCTCAGGGCAGTGTCCCAGGCCCAACTATCTTTAGCTGCTTTATCAATGACCTTCCCGCCATCATAAGGTCAGAAATGGCAATGTTTACTGATGATTGCACAGTGTTCAGTTCCATTCACAACCCCTCAGAAGCAGTCCAGGCCTGCATACAGCAAAACCTTGACAACATTCAGGCTTGGGCTGAGAAGTGCAAAATAACATTCGCGCCACACAATTACCTATACCACATGGACTGCAGCAGTTCAAGAAGGCGGCTCACCACCAGCTTCTTAAGGGCAATTAGGGATGGGCTAGCCAGCGGTGCCCACATCCCATGAACAAATTAACAAAAAGTCTTGAAACGTTGTCCATATTCCAATTCGGAGTGTCTCCTGACAATGCAGCCAAGCATTGATGTCATCACTGTGATCCAAACTGCGCACATGCACAAATCGCTTTCATCCTGCCAGTATGATGTGCAGGTGCAGCCTACATCAGCACCCAAGTTGCCAGTATTAATTCGCTCATGCCTGCAAATACGTCATCATGCAAAGAGATGTCAGCCTTTGGTGTGAGTTTTGGAAAGCGGCCATAGTTGTTCACCACGTCACACATCTACAGGAATTTATAATTTCCAGAGGAAATTTTCCACTATAGTGGGGAGCGGGAAAGGAGGGGAGTGGGGAGCGGGTAAACGATGGGAGCGGGGATCTGTTCCCCGCCTGCCTGCTCTTAAACTTGACACACAAAAGTGAATTCACTGTGTGCTCCTCCTGTGATTGCCGCATTCACTTCCCCTCTCCCGGCTCCTTCCCCCAGCACCACTCCCACCCTCCTCCACTCCTGGTTCCACACCCTCCCAAGCGGTGATTGCGGGAGGGACTGGAGAAGAGAAGCAGCAATTGTGGATGGAGCGGGGAACTGTCTGGGGACTATGCAGGCGGCGATGTGATCGCACCCATTGAGAGGTTTAAATTCGATTCACTTTTTGTGTGTCAAATTGAGCAGCACCACTTTTATTACTGGCAGCTGCCCGAGACGTCGCAGACAGTGACGTTTCAGTTGATGAGGCTAGATTTGCGCATAAGAACATAAGAAAAAGGAGCAGGAGTAGGCCATTCAGCTCCTCAAGCCTGCCCTGCCATTCAATAAGATCATGGCTGATCTGTCCCAGGCCTCAACTCCTCTTTCGGGCCTGCTCCGCATAACCCTCAAGTCCCCAAGATTTCAAAAATCTATCTACCTCCTCCTTAAATACATTTAGTGACCTAGCCTCCACAACTCTCTGAGGCAGAGAATTCCAGAGATTCGCCACCCTCTGAGAGAAGAAATTCTTTTGCATCTCAGTTTTAAATGTGTGACCACTTATTCTGTAACTATGTCCCCTAGTTCGAGGTTACCCACCAGTAGAATCTTATATTCTTTTGGGCCTCCTTATCTCGAGAGACAATGGATACGCGCCTGGAGGTGGTCAGTGGTTTGTGAAGCAGCGCCTGGAGTGGCTATAAAGGCCAATTCTGGAGTGACAGGCTCTTCCACAGGTGCTGCAGAGAAATTTGTTTGTTGGGGCTGTTGCACAGTTGGCTCTCCCCTTGCGCCTCTGTCTTTTTTCCTGCCAACTACTAAGTCTCTTCGACTCGCCACAATTTAGCCCTGTCTTTATGGCTGCCCGCCGCCAGAATCTTATATGTTTCAATAAGATCACCTCTCATTCTTCTAAACTCCAATGAATAAAGGCCTAACCTGTTTAGCCGTTCTTGATAAGACAACCCCTTCATCCCAAGAATCAGCCTAGTGAACCTTTTCTGAACTGCCTCCAATGCTAGTATATCCTTCCTTAAATACGGGGACTAAAACTGTACGCAGTACTCCAGGTGTGGCCTCACCAACACCCTGTACAGTTCTAACAAGACTTCCCTATTTTCAAACTCTAACCTCCTAGCAATAAAGGCCAAAATTCCATTTGCCTTCCTAATTACTTGCTGCACCTGCATGCTAACTTTTTGTGTTTCATGTACAATAACACCCAGATCCCTCTGTACTGCAGAATGTTGTAGTCTTGCTCCATCTAAATAATAATCTGCTTTTTTATTCTTCCTTCCAAAGTGGATGACCTCACACTTTCCCACATTGAACACCATCTGCCACGTTTTTGCCCACTCACTTAACCTATCTATATCCCTTTGCAGATTCTTCGTGTCCTTATCACAACATGCCTTCCCACCTATTTTTGTATCGTCAGCAAATTTGGATACACTACACTCTGTCCCTTCCTCCAAGTCATTAATATAGATAATAAATAGTTGAGGCCCTAGGACTGATCCTCGTGGCACCCCACTAGTTACGGCTTTCCAACCTGAAAAAGACCCATTGATCCCACCTCCAAAGACTCCACCTCCAAAGACTTGAAGGTTGATAGGTAAATTGGCCATTAAAAATTGCCCCTAGTGTAGGTAGGTGGTAGGAGTTGAGTGTTGAGTGTTATGAAATATCTGCTTAAAAGTCTGCCACTGCTCATCTACTGACTTTATATTTAGTCTATTTTCCCAGCCCGCTTTCCACAACTCTTTCTTCATACATTTGTAATTTCCCTTGTTTAAGTTGAAGACACTGGTTTGAGACCCGAGTTGCTCACCCTCAAACTGAATTTGAAATTCTGCCATGTTATGATTGCTTCCTCCTAGAGGATCCTGAACTATGAGATCTTTTATTAATCCTACCTCATTACACATCACCAAATCTAAAATAGCCTGTTCCTGGGTAGGTTCTGCAACGTATTGTTCTAAGAAACAATTCCTGATGCACTCAACAAATTTGTCTTCCATGCTACCCTTGCCAATTTGATTTGTCCAGTCTATATGCAGATTAAAATCACCCATGATAATTGGAGTGCCCTTCTTACATGCTTCCATTATTTCCTGATTAATACTTTGTCCTACAGAGAAGCAACTCATCGGGGGCCTATAGACCACTCCCACCCGTGATTTCTTTCCCTTACTATTCCTTATCTCCACCCAAACTGATTCTACATCACGACCTACTACACCTATATCATTTCTCACAACTGCACAGATCCCTTCCTTTAATAACAAAGCTACCTCACCTCCTTTTCCTTTCTGCCTATTCTTCCGGAATGTTGAATATCCTTGAACATTGGTCATCCTGAACCATGTCTCTGTGATAACTATCAAATCATATTCATTTATTTCTATTTGTGCTGTCAGCTCATCTTTCTTGTTACAAACGCTATGTGCATTCAGATGAAGAGCCTCAAGCTTTGACTTACTCTGGTTCTAATTTCTGCTGTACTCTTATGCTTGTATTCTCTGTCCCTGCCTGTTACACTCTGATTAATGCATGCCCCTTCACTACCCTGCACCTCTGCTCTCTCGTTACTTTTTGACTTTTTAAATTTCCCTTCAATTGAACCCTCCCCCCAACTATTTACTTTAAAGCCTTATCTACAACCCTAGTTATACGATTTGCCAGGACACTGGTCCCAGCACGGTTCAAGTGAAGCCCATTCCAACAAAACAGCTCTTTTTCCCCAGTACTGGTGCCACTGTCCCATGAATCAGAACCCATTTCTCCCACACCAATCTGTGAGCCAAGCATTTACCTCTCTAATCTTATTTACCCTACGCCAGTTTGCACGTGGCTCGGTTAGTAATCCAAAGATTATTACCTTTGTGGTTCTGCTTTTTATTTTAGCCCTGAGCTGCTCATAGTCCCTCAGCAGAACCTCTTTCCTAGTCCCATCTATGTCATTGGTACCTATGTGGACCACAACAACTGGATCCTTCTCCTTCCACTAAAGGTTCCTCTCTAGCCCAGAAGAGTTGACCTTAACCTTGGCACCAGGTAGGCATACAGCCTTCGGGACTCTCTATCTTTGCTGCAGAGAACAGTATCTATTCCCTTAACTATGCTATCGCCAATTACTACTACATTTCTCTTTTCTCCCCCCACTGGAATGGCGCTCTGAACCATGGTGCTGTGGTCAGTTCGCTCATCCTCCCTGCAGTCTGTGCCCTCAGCCACACTGGGAGCAAGAACCTCGTACCTGTTGGATAAGGCTGAGGCTCCTCCAAAACTAAATTCTGGGTCGCCATATCTGCCTCACTCACAGTCACACCCTCCTGTCCCTGACCATGGTCCAGATTTGATGTAATTAATCTAAGGAGTGTGACTGTCTCCTGAAACACAGTGTCCAGGTAACTCTCCCCCTCCCTGATGTGTCGCAGTGTCCACAGCTCGGACTCCAGCTCATCAACTCTGAGCCGAAGGTCCTCGAGCAGACAACACTGGCTGCAGATGTGGCCACCATGGATCACACTGGCATCCACCAGCACCCATATACTACAGCTGCAACACATCGCCTGCCCAGCCATCACTATTCTATTTAATTAATTAATTTAGATCACAGTATTAAAAAAAAATTATTATTTAAGTGTACTGTTAAACTGTAATGACGTCTCCGGATTTAAATCACTTGACCAAGCAAAAAGGAAACACAGAAGAAATACCTGCCAATCACTCACCAGCTTTCCTGTGACGCACACTTCAATTTTGTTGGTCAAGCAGGTCCACTATCCCCGCTCTTGCCGCCGCTTCTGGTCTCGGGCCTTGGGTCTCCGCTCTTTATATCCCGGCTCCTCTCACCTGTCCCCGCTCTCGCTGCCGCTTCTGTGCCAGTACTACGCCATCTAGTGGTTGCATTATCAGCAAACGCAGCCATTCCAATTATAGAACTTACCAGCACCAACACAAACATGATCAACCATACAAAGGTCTGCTTGTTTTCTCCCCCACTAATCTTCATGATAGCAACTGATGATATGAACAGAAGAATAGTGACTGTCAGAGTAGATGATTGAATTTTATGCATGGGAGTTCACAAGTGATTGAAATTGTCAACAGATGGTGAGTGGTAAAACTGTAGCCAAAATGAGCTCTCTCTCTCTTTTCAGTATCTCTGCCCAAAGGAGTTTGCAGGCACATGGATCCAAATCTTGTACATGGGAGGTTGCCAACGCCTGCTTGTAATTTAGGGCAGCTCTGCACCATCTGTGCCATGCTTTTGCCAAAAGAGATCATTGCCACAGATTAACATGAGGCCAGATGCACCACATTAAGCTGCTGTATATTACAGTAGGTAGTTAGATGCACAGAATAACTTGCAGGAAACCTCACCTTATTTTAGTTTAATTTCAGTCCCTCCTTTTAATTAAGAAAATAATAAACCACACCACATAGCCCCTGTTTGTAAGCTAAGTAAAAATTGCTTTTGGTCAATCCTATCCAAATCCAAACCTAATCCAAAGCTTATACAACCGACCCAGACTATAGATTTCCTTTTTTACTCTTTGCACAGGAAATTGAGAGTTTGATCTCCAACCACTTCCTTTCAGTGGTTTGGCCAGGAGAGTTGCCAGTTGAACTGGACGCCAACCCTTGGCAACTAATTCCTGCTGTTTAGGTGTAGTCATTTCAACCCAATTGGTCTGAATGGATTCCTATGGTGTGATCTGAAGGTGAACAACAGTTCACATAATGGCCCATCTGGCTAAAATGGATATCTCCCCCTCCCCCTCCACTCCTAAGCTTCAGGCTATAGAGATGTTGTAAGCTTAATTTAAATAGAAGGTAACAAAATCAGTTTGAATCATATCCAAGTTGTCGTTTTGTGGGAAACAAGGAGCTGGAATGCTGCCCCCTACAAACTGGCTCCTCGAGCAAACCTGCTTTCCTCCTCTTGACCTGCAATCTCCCCCTCAGACCCCAATCTCCCCCGACTTGGGATCTCCCCCTCAACACCCGATTCCTCCCTCAACCCCTCGTACCCCAGTCTCCCCTTGACACCTGATTCCCCCCTCGACCTGCAATCTCACCCTCGACCTGCAATCGTTCCCTCCAACTCCTGATCTGTGATCTCCTCAGCCCTGTGGCCTTCCATTGTGAGTTTATGCCTGACAGCTTCTCAATCTGGCTGGCTGCCAGCCAGGAAATGGTGAAAAAAGTTCAAAATGAGGTCCTGGCGTTAAATTCAGAAGTGCTCCACATTACCTGCTCTCTGGGTTTCTTGGCAGTTACAAGACCTGCCCTCTCCCACCGCAGACCTCCACCCTTATTCCCAAACCACTTCCCCACAAACTGCCAGGCCCATGACCTCAAAACCTACCAATGCAGTTTGAAAATTTAAATTTAGTTTTTAGAAAACTGGAAATAAAATGCTGGTAGCAGGAAAAATAAAAGTGATCTTCCAGGTTGTCCAATTGTCATTAAAAACCCAACTGGTTCACTGATGTCCTTTAGGGAAGGAAATCTGCTGTCCTTACCAGGTTTGGCCAATATTTGACTCCCACAATGATGTGGTTGACTCCTAACTGCCCTCTGAAATGGCCCAGAAAGGCACTTGTTCGGATCAAACCACTCTTTGCAGTTCATGAAGAGTATCCACCATCTTCTCAAGGCAACTAGGGATGGGCAATAAATGCCAGTCTTGCCAATGATGCCCACAATCCAAGGATACATTTAAAAAAAAACTTTTATTCATAATTCCCCCCAACCTTGAATAACGGTCATTTTTTTCCCCAGAATTTCCCTCTGAAACTAACCTTTATTTGCTGTTCCTTTGTTTCCTCTGAGATGCCATAGTTATACATGATTAAAAGGGTAACTACAAAGAACACCTTGCAAAATAAACAAGCAATGATAACATTTCAAGTGTAAGATTTCATTCGTCACAGAAGCACTGAACTTTAAATCCAAGTGACCTCTGAGCTATTCTCTCCAGGGTAGTTTCACACAGCTAGAATGATAGATAGGCCAATTATAGTGACTGGGTGCTGAATTTTAAATGGAAGAGAAATCAATATAACTTTTCCTTCAGTGCACACATCTTGTTGGTGCAAGTGGAGGAGCAATATGCCCACGGAGAAAGTTAGGCATTACTATTTTGTAAATACAGGAATGTTCAAAGTAAGGGATAAGCGTGGTAAAATATCAGACTGGGTTTCCCACCTTAGTCATATCTTCCGTCCTGAGTGATAGAATTTTCAAGGATATTTCAACTGATTATTTCCGTCTCCCTAATTGCTCACCGTGACTCTCATCTGTGATTAGTGCTCCTCTGAATTTTAGGTTGGTGTTCCCGACAAGGTGTGAATATGTCAGCCAATGCATTCTTCCTCTTTCCTGCAGTCTCACTCTGTTGGAATAAAGACTCACCACATAATCTCCTAATTTAGCACATTTTTTCCCAGGACCCCAAAATGATGGAACCTTTTACCTTCCTCAGTCCTCCTTTCTCCTGCAGGAACTAAGTTTTAAAGGCCAAACTTGGCCAAACCTAATCCTTACTTCATTTATCTCATCTGATTCTTTAATAGTGTCTTGCACTATAAGCTTTGGCCCTCCACCTCTCAATGTAAAAACATATAAAATTCAAACAACCGTGTTGTTTCACTCTTTGAAAATTCAACCATTGTGAAGAATTATGATTCACATTCTTTTCTTTTCATTTCTTTTAAAGTGTTTTTTTTTAATTTATGGGCAATGGCATAAGTCTGGAAACTGCTGTGGGAAGACCTTGAGAGCAGACCGCCATAAAAAGCTGTAAGTGAAGGTCACCAGAGGAAGTGATGTCATGTCACACATGACCAAGGAGTTGTGGGTGTAGTCTGACAGAGTGAGATGTGCCTAAGTGTGGCTCATGCAGTAGCTATATGTAGATATGTTCTAGTTAAGTTATAATAAAAACCCAAATTTTCTTTTGGTAATACTTGGAGTCCTGTGAGTCTTACAATAGTTCACATGTCATAGGAACAAGTAATTTTATTTTTATTCATTCATGGGATGTAGGCATCACTGGCCAGGCCAGCATTTATTGCCCATCGCTAATTGCCCTTGAGAAGGTGGTGGTGAGCTGCCTTCTTGAAACGCTGCAGTACATTTGGGGTAGGTATACCCACAGTGCTGTTAGGAAGGGAGTTCCAGGATTTTGACCCAGCTACAGTGAAGGAACGGCGATATAGTTCCAAGTCAGGATGGTGTGTGACTTGGAGGGGAACTTGCAGGTGGTGGTGTTCCCATGTATTTGCTGCCCTTGTCCTTCTAGTTGGTAGAGGTCGAGGGTTTGGAAGGTGCTGTCTAAGGAGCCTTGGTGCATTGCTGCAGTGCATCTTGTAGATGGTACACACTGCTACCACAATCTGTCGGTGGTGGAGGGAGTGAATGTTTGTCGATGGGGTGCCAATCAAGCGGGCTGCTTTGTCCTGGATGGTGTCGAGCTTCTTGAGTGTTGTTGGAGCTGCACCCATCCAGGCAAGTGGAGAGTATTCCATCACACTTCTTACTTGTGCCTTGTAGATGATGGACAGGCTTTGGGGAATTAGGAGGTGAGTTACTTCCTGCAGAATTCCTAGCCTCTGACCTGCTCTTGTAGCCATGGTATTTATATGGCTACTCGTGTTCAGTTTCTGATCGATGGTAGCCCCTAGGATGTTGATAATATTACAGAAAATGGCTTGGATAGAGTTGCTGACCCTCTAAGAAATTGTCTTGATATCTCAAATAATAATCAAAAGATTTGGACTCTGGTATCAACGGTTGACATTCTTTTTATCAGGTATTAATTATTATAAGCAAGCAGAAAATACATACCTCTATGTGTCTACAAAGAAACACCTCATCTTGAATATTCTCACATAAACTACTTCCTTCTTTCATCATTCTTGCCTACGTTGGGCTTACATGCAGGTCAGCTCATCCCCCTCAAAGACCCCGGCCACTAGTGATCTATTTAGCAAAGCCAGACAGATTGGGAAAACAGATGCAGAGGTCATCAAGGCAACTTATACAGGCAGATAGTGTTTGAAGCGGATGATCTAGTTAATGGTTAATCATATCAGAAACTGGTACCAGAGAGAATGGGCTAGATCTTGACAGGGGTAGGTTGCATTGGCTGGGGCTGAGTGGGAGGGAAGTGGAGTTTCTGTTGGGAAACCTGGAAATTCAGGTTTTCCTGGACAATATGAGGTTTTAACTCCACAGCATGCGTAGTTTTGCTTCAACCGGGTCCCCATCCAGAGGTCAGCTGTTGACGGGATTGGCTCCCAGTTGAGGGGGCACAAATCATGAGAAGGCAGCAGGTGCAGGTAAGTTAGTTGCTGATGCTAGTGGGAACATGGGGTAATGTCCAATCCCCAACCCCGAGTAGTGTCTGATCCTGGTTGGGGGAAGGCAGGATGGTGCATGGTGATCCCCAATGCCAGGTTGAGGTTATATGGGAGGGGGTGGTTCTGATGCAGGGGAGTTTGAGGAAGGCCAGAGGGGAAAGCACTTACCTTCTCCCCGAAGCTGTCTTCACCTCCCTTCAGCTGCTAAGGCCTGAGAAACTCAGCTAGCCCCCTGTAAAACCAGCTAAGCAGGTTAAATCAGAGGATATCTCATTGTAATATTTAAATTGCCAACCTGGCTCCACCCACCCTCCCCCTCCACCCCCTGATTTGGCTCCATTAAACTCAAAAGTGGGTGGGTTGGGGTCAGGCTTTTAAACATTAAGATTCAGCCCAATCAGACAGCATTGCAAAAGCAGGGAAAAGGAAGTATGTCAGTCCTATTAGTCAGATAAGGGACCTCTGCTCATTGCAGGAGTCGTAATATATGGAGCCTCAGACGTTTTCACTATATTCTTAACCCTCACTAACTATCCTTTCCAATAACCCTTCGCACTGTAGCCTTTTTCAGAAAAATTATCCAAAGACCTGGTCTACCTGATAGATCGCAGCAATGCAACGAAGATGAATTAACATTCTCAATTGAACAGAATCTCTAAATGAGTCTGAGTGCAGGAATGCATCACTGTAGATACTCTCTTGATCCCAACACAGAACTGGTGTCCCGAATTCAGCCTTTCTCCTCCTGACACTACCCAACCACCCCCATACTCCCGCCAACCACCCACAATAGTATCATCATTATAAACTAATGTGTTCTGCAGCCAAAAAATGAAAACATTGTTAAAACAAATCAATTCTTTTTGAAGGTTTAATTGAGCATTATGGATGTTTAAATCTGCAGTGGTTACAGAAATCAAGGAAGTTATGATGAACCTGGAGTATTGTGTCTAATTCTGGGCATCACACTTTAGGAAGGATGTTAAGGCCTTAGAGAGGGTGCAGAAAAGGTTTACAAGAATGATTCCAGGGATGAGAAACTTCAATTACAGGGATAGATTAGAGAAACTAGGTCTGTTCTCCTGAGAGAAGGGAAGATTAAGAGGAGATTTGATAGAGGTGTTCAAAATCATGATGGATCTGGACAGAGTAGATAGGGAGAAACTGTTCCCATTGGTGGAAGTGTCGAGAACCAGAGGACACCGATTTAAGGTGAATGGAAAAAGAAGCAATAGCGACATGAGGAAAAACGTTTTTATACAGCCAGTGGTTAGGTGCTGGAATGCATTGCCCGAAAATGTGGTGGAGGCAGATTCAATCCAGGCTTTCAAAAAGCCACCATATAGAGTCTAGCCAGAGAGGTTCTTAGACTGTCTTGTTTAAACATTAATCTTTATTGTATAGTAACTCTATACACTCCGCACTAGCCTGTGTGTCTCCTTCAAAAGCTACGCTGTAACTGTTCTTGAGTCTCTCCCACATGATCTTTTACATCATCATGGTGGGTGGCAATCTTTACATTCTCTCAAGATTAATCCTTTGATACCCTTATACTGCAGATAATTATCTGAAGAGAAAACATTTGCAGGGCTACAGGGAAAAGGTGGGGGAGTGGGAAGATGTGAGTTGCTCTTGCAGAGCATGACAGGCTGAATGGCCTCCTTCTGTGCTGTGACCATTCTATGATTCTATGATTTAGTGCTGCAAGAAGTTCATTGACCTTACACTAGTGGTCAAGGTCAGTGAATGCATCTTCAAATGCCATATCCTACCAACTTCACAACTAGTCTCAGACACTGCTCAAATCAACACCCCATCACTCACCTACCAACAATCTCTTTCAGTCAGGACTCATACCTAACGTTCATGTTAGGTTGCAGGTTGATAGGTAAATTGGCCATTAGCAATTGCCCCTAGTATAGGTAGGTGGTAGGGGAATATAGGGACAGGTGGGGATGTGGTAGGGATATGGAGTTAGTGTTGGATTAGTATAAATGGGTGGTTGATAGTCGGCACAGACTTGGTGGGCCGAAGGGCCTGTTTCAGTGCTGTATCTCTAAACATAAACATAAACATAAACACCTCAACTTCACACTTAGCACTGCTGCAAGCCTCACACTCACACTGCACAGGCTGCACACACTTCCAGCTGTTTACCTATGACAGCCACATCAGTCAAACAGACAGCACAACAGTAAATGACACACTTTCCTCTAACATGCAGGGCAAGATGGTGCATAACGGGAGGCAGCAGGAGATAACTGGAGGTCATCAGCAGGAATATATCTTTAGCCGAATTCAAACAATGATAGTGTAAAGTTGTGATTTTTTTTTCACCTCATGTTTTGCAAATGTAAAATGATGAAAATACATTCATGTTCTACAAAAATTCTAGGAAGATCAATATCAATATAAACTTACAGTTACAATTCTAAATACTGTATTCCACTTCAAATGTTTACGTACGACTTATGGAACCTTGCGATCTAGATTTCCATACAGTTCAAATATGTTTAAAAGTCAATGCACAGCATTTCCTTTCGGTAGTCTATTGCAATTTAAACAGCCATTTTTCACATTTGTCATTTACTCAGTAGCTATACTTCAGTATAGATCCTCATTAATTGTTAATTTGAATGAATTGCGGGAGCTGGGAGTTATTTTAAAACATTTGTAGTCTGGCCAAAGGATCCCTTACAATTTGAATTATAAATAAGTTAATTGAAAATTTCAATAATAAAACAACTAATCTGAAAACAAGTTGGGAAATTTTTAGATGAGTTGTATTACAGTGTCCAAAAATGTTGTGGCAATCTAAAGATATGTGAGGACCAGTAACCCAGAATAGAAGACCAGGAAATCTCCCATAAAATTAAGAAATTCTTCATCCATTCCTTGTCTTCTGTTGTGAGCAAATTATTTTCCTTCATATGTTTTAATAAATAAACTAATCACAACAACTGGCAGAGCAACTGCATTACTGCAAATTAGAAAATCATCACCAACGGCTGCTGTAAAAGCAGGAATGGTGGCTTGTTGGAGCACTTCAAGAGAGTGTTAAAAGTTAAGAAAGAGATTGCACTAAGTTGGCTTAACTCATAGGGCTGAAATGCTTTTTTCCACAGCCAATCATACAGGGGAACCCACATCAGTTGTAGAAATGTCTCTCAGCTGGGATTTCTTGTTCTCTATGCTAAATCAGGGTAAACTGGGGATGATTGACTAAAATGAAGAAAACTAAGAAGATGAAAAAGAACAGGCCAATGTAAATTTATTGCTTTGGTTTTCCCCATTCAAATGACCAGTTAGTAAACCTGAAGACACAAGTTACTACTTGTAAGGTGGAACCAAAGGGTTTATTACTTCCCTGTAGGTCCACAGCTGATACTAAAATCCCAAACTATTCTTCATTCGAATAATGTTGCACTTGCAATTGTAAATACTTTCTAAGATCTGGTCATCATTAAAAAAAACTTCTGAATTAGTTTCAGAATAATTAGTCATCTTTCCTAACACATAAGGCTGTGCAAAATAGATGAGAATGCAGTTGAAAATACAATGTACAGCAATAAGTTAATAGATGTTTCTTACCTTTATTAATCCTAGAAAGTTTGAAGTTGGATGTGAAGAATAGTTATGGATACTGGGCTGGATTTTCCCTCCAGGGATGGGAAACAGAGGTCGGGACTGATTCCAGGTCCCAAATCCAACTCCGGGGGAAACAGTCATTCCTTGGGATTTTCATGGGGGCACCTCCTTAATTTGTATGGAGATAGATTCTCTATCCAATTAAAGACAGCAGGCAGGCTCAATGCTGGAGGGCCAATCAGATGCCCTCCAGCTTGAGAGGAGTAGCAGGCTGTAATGGAAGGTAAGAAAGAGAGAGGGCACTACAAAATGGAGGCGCCCTCTCTCCAACCTTTCTCAATCTTTAATTAAATGATCGATTCAGCAGCCAGGCCACTACTGTGGGGTATGGGGGTAGACGCTCTACAGGGTTGTCTGTGGCTACTGCAGCACCCAAGCAGGCAGGTGTTGTAATTTCCCCTTAAGATCTTAGTATGCTAATGAGCTAAGTACCAAGAAGCAGTCATGTGACTCTAAGCCAGAGTCACTCTGCAACTGTAACACCTCGAGGCAGGTTCTGCAAATAGTTAGCTTTGTACTATATATAATAGTTAGCTGTAGTAAACCTGTTTGAGATCTTCAACCAACTGGACTCCATGCATCTCATTTATGTTGCATCAGACAACATAAAAGAACTCATTATATGATGGCAGCTGTGATGAGAAGACAAAGTCTAGGTTTGAAGACCACAGGTAAAACAGCTCTCAAAACAACTTTCCTGCAGCCACTGGGAAGAAACTTTAAAAAGAAACAGGCTCAAACAGTAAAAGGAAAAAGGAACTTACCTCCAGCTGTAGAAGGCAGAGCTCAAAACAGCAGGCTGCAAGTGAATCAGTTGAGTCATTGTGCTGACAGTCGGGGGATACTACTTCTAAAAAAAAACGCTCTGAGGTACTTAAAAATTGATTTTTCTCAAAGACTCTGTTTAAAAAAAAACGAGGAAGACCTGACTCCCCTCCCAGGCTAATCAAGGTAGGTGCCATTACAGGAGGCATCCGTTAGAGAAAATGTGGGAAAACCTCAATCTCTGCAGAACCTCATCCAACTAGCCAAAGTTTAAAAAAAACTCATTAAAACCACTGGAGCATGAATTAGAGCTTCCATTCATGAAGCCACAGTAAAAAAAAAACATTAAAACCCCTCGAGCGTGAGGAACATAAATAAACTCTAGCGAACAGCTGTGTAAACAGACCATCTGAAGTGCTGCAAAACAAACTCTTCAAAAAAAAGCACTTGAACTGCCTATTGAGCAGCATTGTAAACAGAGCAGGCTTAAGTGCTGGAAACAAGATAAACACACAGCACGAGCAAACATCTGTTCCTGTCAATCAAAGCAGCTAATCTAAATAACAGACACCTTCTTAAAGGGGAGACAGTGCTGAGTCACAGAACAAGTCTTAATGCAGGTTTTAAGCAAACGAACAGCAGGAAGATAGATACCAAACTTCCAAGCATGAACTCGAAGGCCATGGATATCCTATTTGAGCTCCAACTTTTTAAACAAAGGATACGGTTATGCTTTACTGACCAACAAGATCCTGCAAAGATATGGGAAGTGTCAGAAGATCAGCTCTAATTAAGAGTGTATTTTCAAATTCACTGCCTGGAATTGATGTCCTACAGGCAACAGCCACAGGAATCAATAGACCAGTTCGTCAGTAGATGCCACAGTAAGGGCAATGAATGCAATTTTGCAGAAACGGAACTATCAGTGCGACTAATGGAGTTGGTGATTGTATCAATACCCAGTGAAGCATTTCAGAAAGACCTCTAGGGGAAAAGGAAAAGTCACAGAGTTGATGCACTGCTGAAAGATGGCACAAAATATAAAGTCATTGGAGCTGGACAACAGCACTGCAAGCAATTGGTACAGCCAACAATCTCGGCACGATAACCAGGTCAAATAAAGCAAGCGAGCTGTGTGGTAAGTATGGTTGGTCCCACTTACCATGACATCATCCTGCATTTCAAGACCTGTGCAAGCGTGCTGTGCAAAAGGGCACTGGGCCCATCTTGCAAGAAATCTGGCTCCAAAGATGCAGCCAGAAGTCATGGTAGAACACAAGCAAATAGAAAACAGGGGCAACAGCAGCAAGGAAAGCACCAGAGACTTGCGTAATTGCAAGCCAATACATAAAGTCCACAGTGAAACAAAGCTGAGACAAGACTCAGAGAAGAGTAATTCTCAGCCAGACGACGAACAGGCGTTCCACATTGTGAACCTGAGACATCATGTCAAACAACTGGAAACTTTTTCCATTATTCACATCATTTGCCCAAAGAAAGCTGGCAAACATACACTCAGGGTCAAGATTGATGCTGGCGCTAGTGCAAATATCTTACCAGTCTAAATCCTGAAAGATATGTACCGGAGTTGTTGGAAGCCAATGATCCAATTGACAGCTGCCAGGTTATCTGCATACAATGGGTCACCCATCCCTTTCAGTGGCACACTGACAATGCAATGCAGCTGTGGCAAGTCAGCATGGAAACCACAACATTCTACCTAGACATGAGTGGACCAGCAGTGGCAAGACACCTAGTGTGTAAGGACCTCAACGTCATAAGCATCTCCGAGGTCATCAAGGTATCCGTTACAGCAGAAGAGATCAAGGAGACATCTCCAAGGACCGGAACCTGCTCACAGACTCTGGCCAACATCAAATTGTGCAGTCTGGAAACCCAGCAACAGCACAACTATGCTGTGCCTTCACTTCTGCTTTCTAGAGAACCGCCAACACCACAACGAACCAAAATGAACAGGTTCCTCCAGGAGGCCAAATCCTCCTTCCCCAACAGGTCCTTAACCCCAGCCCCAAGCCTTCAGGCATGGAGGATGAGGAGAGGCAAAGGACACACAATATCCTGAGGAGGCACAGGAGGAGTGAGTTGAAGCATTGTGTGTTGGATCTTCGAGATGAGGTGCCAGAACTCTCCAAGAATGACAAGGCCTCAAAAGTGGTCATCTTGAGAAAAGCAACAGCATATATTAGCAGGCTGAAGGCAAAGCAACAGAAACTGAATGTAGAAAGGGAGAAACCTCAGAAAAAACAGCAACAGCTGCGATGCAAATTCTCCAAGCAAGAGTTGTCAAACCACCGAAACAATACTTGGACTCTTAAGCCTCTGTACATGTAAATTTCAAAATCTCTCTCCACACGTAAATCATTTTGATGTTATCTAATTTTATGTATTTTTCCTTTTAGCAAAAGAGATGTATCTTTGGAAAGAAAAGAGATGTTGTATGTTTGTCTTTAAGAGTGATGTCCCTTTAAGAACTTAGTCCGCTAATGAACTAAGTACCAGGATGCTGTCATGTGACTCCAAGCCAGAGTCACTCTGCAACCGTAACACCTAGAGCAAGGTTCTGTAAATAGTTAGTTCTGTTTGTCGATAATAGTTAGGTGTTATAAACCTGTTTGAGATCTTCAACCAACTGGACTCCACGCGTCTCATTTATGTTGCATCAGACAACATAAAAGAACTCATTACAGCAGGGAAGGCATCTAGGCCCCTGCCTGTACAGGAACCTGGAGGCCAACTGAAACAACTAAGCCTGATCAGGTTCCCGCCATATGCGGGCAGGGACACCTGCTGGCCCTAATCCTGCCTCTGCAAAAAAGGCCCGGAGGCGAAATGGAGCCGGGCAACTGGCACACTGGGCTAAATTGGCTCTGGTCCCAGCCCCAGTGGGGGTTAAAAATCCAGCCCACTGTTTCTATTTGATGAGGATGCTACTTTTGGTGTTCCTGGTTCATTTTTAACCCACTAAAATAGGAAGTCAAGTTCATAACCTAACTGTAACAACAATAGCAACAATTGGAATTGCTGGGGAATCGCAAAAATTGCAGTACTGCACAAAAAGTCAGCATGCAGCTGCAGCAGATAATTAGGAAGGCAAATGGAATTTTGGCCTTTATTGCTAGGGGGTTAGAGTTTGGAAATAGGGAAGTCTTATTACAACTGTACAGGGTGTTCGTGAGGCCACACCTGGAGTTCTGTGTACAGTTTTGGTCCCCGTATTTAAGGAAGGATACACTAGCGTTGGAGGCAATTCAGAAAAGGTTCACTAGGCTGATTCCCGGGATGAAGGGGTTGTTTTATCAAGAACGGCTAAACAGGTGAGGCCTCTATTCATTGGAGTTTAGAAGAATGAGAAGTAATCTTATTGAAACATATAAGATTCTAAGGAGGCTTGACAGGGTAGATGTCGAGAAGATGTTTCCACTGGTGGGGGAATTTCGAACTAGGGGACATAGTTACAGAATAACGGGGCACACATTTAAAACTGAGATGCGAAGGAATTTCTTCTCTCAGAGTGTGGTGAATCTCTGGAATTTTCTACCTCAGAGAGTTGTGGTGGCTCGGTCACTAATTGTATTTAAGGAGGAGGGAGATTTTTGAAATCTCGGGGAGTCAAGGGTTAGGCGGAGCAGGCCCAAAAGAGAAGTTGAGGCCTGGGACAGATCAGCCATGATCTTATTGAATGGCAGGGCAGGCTTGAGGGGCTGAATGGCCTACTCCTGTCCCTACTTCTTGTGTTCTTGTGTGTATCCACATTAGTGAACTGACCAAAACCTATGGATCTTAGCGATAAATCATGTGATGGAGGGCAGCAAAAGAAAGACAATTAAAAGGAAATACAAGGATTTCTATTAACATTTCACAAACATTGCTCTTTGTTCAGGAGAAAATCACCATTGTAGGATTGCATGTTCCCAGTTCTCACTAACTCAATCTTTGGCCTCCTTATCTCGAGAGACAATGGGTAAGCGCCTGGAGGTGGTCAGTGGTGTGTGGAGCAGCGCCTGGAGTGGCTGTAAAGGCCAATTCTAGAGTGACAGACTCTTCCACAGGTGCTGCAGAAAAATTTGTTTGTCGGGGCTGTTACACAGTTGGCTCTCCCCTTGCGCCTCTGTCTTTTTTCCTGCCAACTGCTAAGTCTCTTCGACTCGCCACACTTTAGCCCCGCCTTTATGGCTATCCGCCAGCTCTGGCGAACGCTGGCAACTGACTCCCACGACTTGTGATCAATGTCACAGGACCTCATGTCGCGTTTGCAGACGTCTTTAAAGCGGAGACATGGACGGCCGATGGGTCTGATACCAGTGGCGAGCTCGCTGTACAATGTGTCTTTGGGGATCCTGCCATCTTCCATGCGGCTCACATGACCAAGCCATCTCAAGCGCCGCTGACTCAGTAGTGTGTATAAGCTGGGGATGTTGGCCGCCTCGAGGACTTCTGTGTTGGAGATACGGTCCTGCCACCTGATGCCAAGTATTCTCCGGAGGCAGCGAAGATGGAATGAATTGAGATGTCGCTCTTGGCTGACATACGTTGTCTAGGCCTCGCTGCCATAGAGCAAGGTACTGAGGACACAGAAATGCAGACTGGTTTCAATCTCATAATGAAGAGCTGGAACCTGTCATAGCCGCTAAGCGCATTGCACTGTTGAACTACAAGAAAGCCCCCAGCGAGTTAACATCCGTAGCACTTAAAGCAGCCAGAAGCACTGCACAAAGAACAGCCAGGCATTGCGCAAACGACTACTGGCAACACCTATGCAGTCATATTCAGCTGGCCTCAGACACCGGAAACATCTGATGGCATTAAGAGAGCTCTTGGGCCAACCATCAAGAAGATCGCCCCCCTCAAATCTCACTAACTACCGATTAAAGAAAGACTTGTAATTATATAAGTGCAGGATAGCATGGGAAAGTGGCATTGAGGTAGATGATCAGCCATGATCTAATTGAATGGTGGAGCAGGCTCAATGTGCTGAAATGGCCACTCCTGCTCGAATGTTCCTATATTCTTAAAAC